>NC_133326.1:550763380-550953380 GCF_042186555.1 Aquarana catesbeiana
TTCTTTCAAAAATCAGACAATGTGATTGTCTGGATTTGTTTCCACATTTTGTCTCTCATAGTTGAGGTATACCTATGATGACAGTTACAGGTCTCTCTCATCTTTTTAAGTGGGAGAACTTGCACAATTGGTGGCTGACTAAATACTTTTTTGCCCCACTGTACATGTTTATACGTGTGAGTTAGGGGTGAGTGGCGCTGTCTAAGTTAATAAGTGATCTTAGTGGATCACCCTTCTCAGGTGAGAGTACATTAAGGTGAATCACCACCAAGTTTATTAGAAATTTGATGTGCTCAAATGCTCCACCTTCTAAAAGTAATGAAACTTTTTATTTATTTATTTTTTTGTAATTCCTTTATTTTCCAAAAATAAATGTTACATTTCAGTAGACATAGCATAGAAACATTATACGGCTTATGAGTTTATAATAAAAACAATAGTAGAAATAAGTCATTAACAGAGTTATTTGTCGTTTCGATACTATAGAGTAACGATTCTCTTGCTTGCACGATCTGTGGAACATATATGAGACAAGAAAAAATGGGTCATACAAAATAACTGTCCAACTGCTCAACCGGAGAGGTTTCCTGAGAGTGACCCTATGAAACTTTTTATAACCTTTGTATAAAACAGTCTACATTCATCAAAATCCTATTATATACATTAACAACAAAATACCACCACTTGATATAAAAGTAAATATTCCTAGAGTCTCCTCCAAGACTTATAAGTGTGACTGGATAAAGATCAACTCTTAGAGGTGTTTATAACCACATAAGTGGTAAGTGTGTCCTTTAAAAAGCTTCAACTAAACACAGTGCAAAAACAAAAGAAAGAAAATACAATATATATATTAAAAGGCAGGCCAATCTTATATGAACGTTTATAACACAATTTTCAGGTGACTTGTGCAGTATTCAAAGTGACTTGTGCTTGAATTTGTTTCCAATCCTTGTGCAAAGTGATGGGTGACTGTTGTGCTCCCCTTTTAAATCCCTACTCACCAGATCCTGGCACCTCTACAGGGGCAAACTGCATGTAGTGAGTATGTGGTGGCTGCCGGGCCGATCACTCCCTCCTTCAGCACATCCTGGGAAATCCAAAGCCTCCAGACTCTCAAAAGGACCGTTGGAACACACTGTTAACCCTGGGTCAGAGTGTAGCAATCTCCTTCTCTGTGACCCCGATATTGTATCCTCATACAGAAAAGAGATGGGCTCTCATAGTGTAAATCTGAAAAGTGTTTTTTATTAAAAAATAAATTTAAACATTTTTTCCTTAAGGAAATGGGTGGTGGTCTCCAACCCAATACAGCTTAAAAACAACAAAAAAAACAAAAAACAACTAGGTCAGCGTGCATTCCACAGACCGGAACTTCGCTGGAACAGAAATGACGTGTGTGCGTAGCCCCACTTACACGTTTTGACACTGGACGTCGTCTGAGGCGGTGCCATCTTAGTGCACCTCACGTCATTTATGGTGAGCGGCCGTGCCGGTTCCACCCCCTGTAAATTGGTTGCAATGGGAGGGTTGTAAAAGTAGATTACACTACTCCCACAATGCTTTCGATTCGGGATGCCGTATTCCACCTAACTTATATCCCTTGGGTCAATTTACAGTTAGTATCCCGCATAGCCACTCTCCCGGTGCAATCCTGATATTACCTAGTAAAACAGACATAAATTCTAGGTTTTGAGGAAATGTTTGTACTATGCAACCCTAATTTCCGCACCATCCATAGATAATCACTAAATTCTAAATCACAACTACACCCTCTCAGTAGTGAATATATAAAAAAATAGGGCTGTTACTGATTAAAATTTTCATGTTCGATTAATCGTTCTTTTAAATCGATTAATCAACTAATTTCGATTAATTATAACGCACATACAGATCCAACTACTTTTAGCTGATTTAGCACCGTTGTTATGGCAACGGCCGAAGCCGGTCATAGCGGGGCATGGCTAGGACGTCACACGTCATAAACTCAGCCTCGCCGTGCCCATAATCGCAGCCTCACCGTGCCTATAATGGCAGTCTCACCATGCCCATAATGCAGTCTCACCGTGCCCATAATGCAGTCTCACCGTGCCCATAATGCAGTCTCACCGTGCCCATAATGCAGTCTCACCGTGCCCATAATGCAGTCTCACTGTGCCCATAATCGCAGCCTCACTGTAGTCAGTGCCTGTGCCTGGATTACACAGTCTGCAGGCATCTCCCACTGTGTGTCTCGGAGCTGAGTGTGAAAACTTTGGCAGCGATGTGAGAAAAGTCCCGCCCTCCTCCTAGATCAGCTCGTGTGATAGACAGAACACTGCGTCTATCACACGAGCTGATCTAGGAGGAGGTCAGGACATTTCTCGCAGCGCGGCCAAAGTTTTCACACTCAGCTCAGAGACACACAGCGGGAGATGCCCGCAGACTGCGCTGCAGCCACAGCTTGGCCCAAAGTGGCCCCAGGGCAGGCAGCCTACCGATAAAAAAAAATTAACGATTAATTGAGGAATTCATCGTTAAGTTCCGCAGCCCTAAAAAAAAGTTAATAAAGCGCTACCATCAGCCTTAATATAGCACAGTGATCCAATAAATATTGTGAACCTATAAAAAATAAATAAACTAATCATATATATGTATCCAGTAAACCACACTGTCAAGTCTGTAGTGTGAGACCGGGTTGCTGAGAGGGCGTCCCTTGCAGCTGAGTGCAGCTGGCTGGTTGGCTGTAAGTAGCTAGAGTGCGTTGTGGCAGCTGTGCGGAGAGAAGTCTTGAGTAGCAACAGCAGGGTAAACCAGGAACAGGGTCCGCAGCCAGGCCAGGGATCAGATACCAAAAGACAGTCTGAGAGAGGTACAGGAACAAGCTGGGTCATACACGAAGGGCAGAGGATCGGCGTGTAGTCAGCCAAACCAGGGTGAGAGCAAGGAGATAAACAGGAACACAGGTCAAGCCAAGCAAAGATCAAAGCAGAGGTTTTCAGAGTATACAAGGCACAGGAACACAGGAGCTGTTTGATAATCCAGCAAACTGCAAGTGTCAGTGGCAGGTTTAAATAGGTCGGGGGGGTGTGCCCACAAGATTAGGGCGTGCGCGCACCGGCGCGCGCAGACTGCCGTGGTCTGGCTGTCGCGCATCTGCGTGCGCGCAGGTGCATGGAAACTCGCCTGGCGCAGCCATGACGGTTACTGATGGAATTGCCCACAACACAGCCATTTCCCTGACAGTGCCCCCCCCAAGGGGCAGCCTCCGGATGCCCAACCAGGCCCATCTTTCGGGGTAACGAACTCGGAATCTCTGCAGAAGTCTAGGAGCATGTATATTGGCTGCAGGTTCCCAATAACTTTCTTCTGCTGGGTAACCCTTCCACTTTATAAGAAATTGAATGATCCTACCTCTCCGGCGGCAGTCCAGGATGGCTTCTACTTCGAACTCTGTCTCATCTCCCACAGAAACTGGAGGCGGAGGATCTTCCTTCCTTCCTGAAAAAGAACTAGAGATAACAGCTTTAAGTAGGGAGACATGAAACACAGGGTGCACTTTGTAAGAACTCGGAAGTGACAGTTCAAAAGCTACTGGGTTAATCTCCCGTCTAATCTTGAATGGGCCAATAAATCTTGGTCCCAATTTCTGGGAGGGACAAGGAAGTTTAAGATTTGCCGAGGAGAGCCAAACCTCATCTCCAACCTTAAAGCTAGGGCTCTCTCCCCTCTTCTTGTCATATTGTTCCTTGTAGTCCTCTTGGGCCTTTTGCATGGTTAACTGGAGGGTTTGATAATTAACCTGAATGGATTTTATCCTGTCTTGAACTGTTGGGACTGAGGTCTCTGGAATGACATTAGGTAGGAATGAAGGATGGAACCCATAGTTGGCCCAAAACGGTGATTGATTGGTGGTTGAGTGTACTGAATTATTGAATGCGAACACCGCACAGGGGAGTAGCGAGGACCAGTCATCCTGGGAAATGGAGCAGAAACAGCGTAAATATTGCTCTAAGGTCAGATTAGTCCTTTCAGTCTGACCGTTGCTGGGGGTGATAGGCAGAGGATAGGCATACTTCAATAGACAAAACTTTGCAGAGCTCTCTCCAAAATTGGGAAGTAAATTGGACCCCTCCATCAGACACAATGCTATCAGGAAGGTCGTGAAGTCTGACTATCTCTTTTATGAAAGCTTTTGCTGTGTCTGCAGCAGAAGGAGTACCTGTCATAGGCACGAAGTGTGACATCTTGGACAGACGATCTACAACAACTAGGATCGTTGTGTATCTTTCGGAGGGGGGCAGCTCTACTATGAAGTCCATAGATATATTCTTCCATGGTTGTTCTGGTAGCGGCAAAGGACGTAGCAGACCCCAAGACTTAATGTTGGACCCCTTGTTTCGCTGGCAGGTAGTGCAGGAGCTTACATACCTTTTGCAATCGGTTTTCAAGGTAGGCCACCAAAAGGATCGCTGAATAAGATCCATAGTTTTCCGAACAACGAAGTGGCCAGCAAGTTGATGATCATGTGAACTTTGTAAGATCTGGATTCTGGGTTGTTGTGGGACAAAGATCTTGTCCCGGTACCAGAGATACCCACCCTGGCTTCTTAGAGAGGAAGTCTCTGGTTCCTTAGATCATGTTGCATCAAAAGAAAGTTCTGTGGAGACAAGATCGTACTGGATGTTGTTTCTTCTGGAGTATCAGGGAACATTTGGGATAAAGCATCGGCCTTGCCGTTCTTGGAGCCAGGGCGGTAGGTGATGTGAAATTTAAATCGTGAAAAGAACAGATCCCAGCGAGCTTGACGGGGTCTCAGGTGTTTGGCAGTGCAGAGGTACTCGAAGTTTCTGTGATCAGTGAATATCATTATAGGGTGCATGGCTCCCTCAAGAAGGTATCTCCACTCTTCTAAGGCTGTCTTAATGGCTAGAAGCTCACGATCACTTACGTCGTAATTTCTCTTGGGCTGGCTCATTTTCCGGGAGGAGAAGGCCACAGGGTGAAGCAGACACTTGGGTCCCAGGCACTGTGAAAGTACTGCTCCTGTAGCTACCTCTGAGGCATCGACCTCTAAAATGTAGGGCAGGGCAGGATCAGGATGTTGAAGAATTGGTGCAGAGGTAAACAGACTTCAGTTTCTCAAAGGCAGATTGGGCTTCGGAGGACCACAGGAAGCGAACATGTAGGCGGGTTACTTGGGTTATGGGTGAAATGATGGAAGAAAAGTTCCTTATAAACCTTCTATAAAAGTTTGCAAAGCCTACAAACCTTTGTACACCCTTCTTGTCTGATGGAGTTGGTCAGTCTAGGATTGCCTGCACTTTCTGTAGATCTATAGCTACACCACCGGTAGAGATGATGAGCCCTAGGAATTGTATGGATTTCTTTTCAAAGTCACACTTCTCTGCTTTTGCGTAAAGTCCGTGTTTCCTTAGTGTGAGTAATACTGTTTTTACATGAGTCCGATGGAGCTCTAAGGTGGTTGAGAATTTAAGGATGTCATCCAGATAGATGATGACGAATTAGTCAAGATATTCCTGAAAGATGTTGTTTACGAAGTGCTGGAAAGTAGCCGTAGCGTTACAGAGCCCAAATGACATCACCAAATACTCAAAGTGCCTGAACCTCGTTCTGAATGCCGTCTTCCATTCATCGCCCTCACGGATGCGAATGAGGTTGTAGGTACCCCAGAGGTCGAGTTAGGTGAACACTTGGGCTGAATGAAGTCTCTGGAAGAGTTTGGGGACCAGTGGAAGTGGATATCATTTTTTTATGGTGATTTTATTTAGTTCCCTATAGTCCACACATGGTCTTAAAGTCTTATCCTTTTTTTCGACAAAGAAAATGCCGGCACCGGCAGGACAGGAAGAAGGACAGGTGAAGCCCTTTGCCAGGTTTTCGTCTATGTATTGTCGTAGTGTTCCCAATTCCACTTCAGAGAGGGGGAATATACGTCCAAATGTAACTTCGGCCCCTGGAAGCAGTTCGATAGGACAATCATATGGCCGATGTGGTGGTAGAACATCGGCCTTTCTCTTATCAAAGACGTCCAGGAATTCATGGTACACCTGGGGTACATCCTGGTTAGTGGGGGATACAGACTGGACTGTCAGACAACTGGTGGTATCTCTGGATTCAGGGATGAGACAATGTTGTTGGCAATAGGGGGAAGTGAACAGGACTTCCTTCTTGATCCAATCGATCTGGGGGTTATGGGCTTGGAGCCAAGGGATACCCAAGATAATTGGAGACATAGGTGAACTCAAGGCGTCAAAACTTATGAATTCCCCATGGCCATCGGGAGAAGTAATAAGGAGAGGAGACGTCTCTTGAGTAACAAGGCCAGAGTTAGGTAATGTGCCATCTGGTAAATGGACTTCCAGACCTCGTTTCTTGTGGAGGAGGGGGCAGCCTAAGGTTTCTTGCCAGGTTCAAGTCCACAAAGCAACTGCATGCTCCAGAATCGATTATAGCCTGGAGTCGGATCTCTTCTTCTCCCAACTGCAGTGTGATGGGGAGAACAAGTTGTGAGGGAGAAGTCCCGGAAACCTGGAAATATGCTGGAGAGTAGGTGGGTGGCTTCTTGGACTTTCTGGGACAGTCACATAGGTAATGTCCGTTTCCTCCGCAATAGAGGCAGAGATTGGCTAGGATACGATGACTTCTTTCATCGGGAGTTAGTGTGGAACGTAACAGGCCAATCTGCTTAGGAACTGATCCAAAGGTGGATGTACTGGCGGGTCTGCAGGTTCGTGATTGTTCAGACTGTCTCTCCCGCAAACGTCGATCCAGTTGGATGGATAATTGGATGAGACCCTCAAGTGTAGTGGGAATCCCAATCCTGGCCAACTCGTCTTTGAGGGATTCAGAGAGTCCTAGGTGGAACTGGTGTAGTAAAGCTGCCTCATTCCAGGCTGTGTCTGCAGACCACCAACGGAAGTCCACGGTATAGTCCTCTACTGGTCACCTACCCTGCTGCAGAGAATGCAGGGCGGCTTCAGTGGTGGCAGTACGCTGGGGATCCTCATAGAGTTGTGCCATAGCTGCCAGGAATGCATCCACCGTGCAAATGACTGGACTCTTTTGTTCCCATAAGTTATGGGCCCAGGCCTGAGGTTCATCGGACAGCAAAGAGATGAGGAACCTGACTTTAACAGTTTTTAAAGCAAAAGTCCGGGGTTGCAGGGCTAGGTACAATAGGTAGGCAGTCTTGAAGGATCTGAACTTTTTCAGGTCTCCGGAGAATCGCTCCAGAACGGGAACTCGGGGTTTTGGAGGCAGGAACATCATCAAGGGAGCCGCAGAGGATTGTTCATGAGCAGATGACTCTGACAGGTGTTGCAACTTATCCGTTAGTTGAAGATAGCCTTCCTGTAACTTCTGAACTGCTTGGGTCAGAATAGTGGCTTGTTGACACAAAGTCTCTAACAGGGACGCACCTCTGCCGGCCTCAGTCATGGCTGGAATATACTGTCAAGTCTGTAGTGTGAGGCTGGGTTGCTGAGAGAGCGTCCCTTGCGGCTGAGTGCAGCGCTTCCCTGGATTTGATACAGGGGATGCGATGCACAGAGGTGCACGGGTTGCCAGGGATACTGCAAGCTGGCTGGTTGGCAGTAAGTAGCTAGAGTGCGTTGTGGCAGCCGTGCGGAGTGAAGTCTTGAGTAGCAACAGCAGGGTAAACCAGGAACAGGGTCCGCAGCCACGCCAGGGATCAGATACCAGAAGACAGTCCAAGAGAGGTACAGGAACAAGCTGGGTCATACACGGAGGGCAGAGGATCGGAGAGTAGTCAGCCAAGCCAGGGTCAGAGCGAGGAGATAAACAGGAACACAGGTCAAGCCAAGCAAAGGTCAAACCAGAGGTCTTCAGCGTATACAAGGCACAGGAACACAGGAGCTGTTTCATAATCCAGCAAACTGCAAGTGTCAGTGGCAGGTTTAAATAGCCAGGGGGGTGTGCCCACAAGATCAGGGTGTGTGCGCACCTGCACGCGCAGACTGCCGTGGTCTGGCTGTCGCGCATTTGCGTGCGCACAGGTGCACAGAAACTCGCCTGGCGCAACCATGACCGTTACTGGCGGAATTGCCCACAACACGGCCATTTCCCTGACACACACTAGATATAAATTAATTACGGTTCTTCCAAAATGCTTGTAGATTTCTAGAGAAACTGGGAAAGACGTCAAATACCACTCATTTGTAAGATAAAACAAAAAAGGACAATGATACCCAAATGATCAGGTGTGTAGTCTCTGATGATGTTCACATGTGGTGGATTGCTTTCAAACCTTCATTGCTTTCAATCCTTCATAGATCGATATTGCTCAAACAAAAGAAAGGATATAACTCATTGCACAAATAAATAAACTAAAAACGACATGTGGGTAATAAAACACAGTTGCACTCACACATGCCCCGCAATAAGATCACATTTAAGAAGGTCAGTTGCATATATTCCAAGACAATCTCCTCACTTAGCTGTTCCTGCTCACTCAGCACTGGGGTTACTGGCTCCTCCTACGCGTTCCATAACTGGCACGTGACTTTTTCAAGGTTAACCCTGTGAGATAATTGCTGCGTATTTATTCCTGGTTGGGCATACCTATTGCCATGGTAACAAAGGAGCGTGATGCATCATCATGCGATCATTATCACATAGTCAGCATATTATGCAAGATACAAATTTTATTAATACATAATAACAACTTTAAAAAATGATTATATAATTTAAAAACAAATGTCCAAATACATTAATATGTTTAGAATCGAGAAAGATTCCTTTTTATTGCAGGTAGATATAAATGTTGTGCACTTTTGACCATTTTGTTTGGTGTTCCTACAGGCGTAGCATTTCTTACATGGAAAAAAACCTTTACCCTGATAAAATGTAAACTCATGTGATTTTTTGGGGGGATCAGTGACATTTTTAGCTGCTATGTCTCTTAATGTAGGTGCCTTCCTATACACAAAACACGGTATCTCTGGTAGTATAGTCCGCAATGGTTATCCGCTCGGAGCACTGACCAATGCTTCTTAAAAATCCGCTCAACTTGCTGGTGTTGGATGTTATAATCCAGGATTAAAGGAACTTCTTGATATTGCTTTTTTCTTTCTTTATCCTTAATTAAATTATCTCTTTGAATATGTAATACTTTCTTTATTTTCTCTTCTATAAAATTCTCATTGTACCCTTTGTTGATAAATTTCTCTCCAATCATTGTTGCCTGTTCAATAAAGGTGCTGTCATTAGTGCAGTTTCTTCTTAGGCGTATCATTTGCCTCTTGGGGATGTTGATAAGCCAGGGATCAAAGTGACAGCTATCGATAGGTATGTAGCGGTTTCTCTCAACAGGTTTAAAAAAGGTTTTAGTTATGATTCCATTCTTTGTTACATCTATTTGCAGATCCAAGAAGTTTATAGACGTATCACTCATTTCATATGTAAGTCTGATATTTTTTTGGTTGTTGTTTAGTTTCTCAAAAAATTCAATTAGACTATTTTTATCCCCATTCCATATTATGATACAATTGTCTATAAATCTTCGGTACAAAACTAGGGGTATTTGAATGAACCTCATTTTCCTCCCATTTTGCCATAAAAATATTGGCCACGCTTGGTGCATATTTAGCTCCCATTCCGATACCGTTAAGCTGCCTGTAATATTCCGAATTGTACCAAAAAACATCTTAGAATCAACATTTTTTGTTTCAAAATAAAATTATTATATTTGTCCATAGCCCACCTTGATGCCTTTTATAGCCTCCTCATGATCAATTACAGTATAAAGCGACGATACGTCAGCTCTAGCAATCAGATAGTTTTGATCTGGCTTGATCATGGTATTACAGTGGAACCTCGGTTTAAGAGTAACTTGGTTTGAGAGCGTTTTGATTTGCGAGTAACTTTTTTTTAAAAAATCTGACTCGGTTTGCGAGTGTTGTCTCGCAAGACGAGCAGAATTCAACCTAATAGGGCCTAGAGTACCCAATTTGGCCTGACGTGCTGGGACACAGGAGCCGAGCAGAGCTGAACAGCGACGATCGCAGCCGATCGCCGCCATTCGGCAATGCTCAGAAAGACACTGAAATACACGGAAATACTCAGTTTCCGTGCCTTTCTGGCATTTGCAGAACATGAATACAGGGAAAGAAAAAGCCAGAGAGCGTAGCATAGGTAAAGATACCTGGTGTGCAGGATAGGGCATTGTAGAGGAAGAAAAACGGTATGCATTCCCAAACAAGCATGACATCCAGTGAAGTGAGGAGCCTCGAGATCCTAACCCGCCGAGGCCGCGCCCTTATGAGCGCCACCCCAAGGACCGCCCACCAACGTCACGCCGCACACACATGGGAGGGGCGCACGGCATCGCCGATCGGGCACCAGGCGCCCGGCCAGCCGACGCCTACGTTCCATCCCCGTAGTGTGCGTGAAGGACACCATCCAATCGAGCGCGCGAGCATCCAAAGGGTGCGCGCGTCCGATGGGGAGTGCGTGACGCTGACGCACAGTGGCGGCGGATCCACCCCTCCCTGGGGGGAAGGGGGAGGGGCCGTCAGGTGCGTCACAGCTCCCGGAAGGGGGAAATAACCAAAGAGCCAAGGTGTATTGAGGCCAAAGGGGCCACCACCAAGGTAACCGAACCATATACAAAGCTGATGTCAATTTTTACATAATTGATGATTATTACAAAGAATGTTGATGGTAAAAATAAGATCGAGCAATTAAATAAAAGGAGGCAAAAAAAGTTTAAATATATCACAGCAAGTGTGATAGGATTGAAAACTGGAACAATTTCACGCCTATCCATCCCTGTACATTTATATTAGAGAAGGGTTTGGGACTAACCATCCCATGGGACTTTAAATGAAACCATGACCGGATGAGGTCATGCGTTTCCATCCCTATACTAGTCTAAGAAAAAAGCAACAAAAGTGGGACTTTAAATGAAGTGCGTGAATGTCCAAAAAACAAAACCGATGGACTACTAGGAAAATATTTATTTGTTTCATAGAAATAAAACATGCATATAATAATAATATGTCAATCACAAATAAAGAGAAATATCAGCAATAATAGCAGCAAATATACATGATTCAATGAATACAATAATTCTCCATGGTACACCAGTAAAATGTTGATACACAACCATATATAAAAGAGTATTGCCTGCAAAATGAGCCTCCAAAATAATCAAAAAATTAGGAAATGGCATGACGCTGGTGAGAAACGCGACAGTGGTAGCTCTACGCGTTTCGTGGCTTGTTGTGCCACTCGTCAGGAGCAAGCGCGTATCTTGATCTAAATTAAATTTATTTTCCATCTGCACTTTCTACTCCAGGTTTGCCTCGGGGGTCCTTGTCTGCCTTGGATGGCGCCCTGTGGGATTGCCCCCTTCGGTTCGTCCACCTCAGCTCCCGGGGGGTGGTGTCTCCGATTGCCGAGTGATATATGGCCTCCGCCACCATCTCACGAACCACAATGTGTAAGCATGTACTCTGTGTGGGGTTCTTTTAAATACCCCAACCCCGTTTCATGTTTATAATTACTAGAATATTTTTTCACCCTTCTTAATTTAGATCAAGATACGCGCTTGCTCCTGACGAGTGGCACAACAAGCCACGAAACGCGTAGAGCTACCACTGTCGCGTTTCTCACCAGCGTCATGCCATTTCCTAATTTTTTGATTATTTTGGAGGCTCATTTTGCAGGCAATACTCTTTTATATATGGTTGTGTATCAACATTTTACTGGTGCACCATGGAGAATTATTGTATTCATTGAATCATGTATATTTGCTGCTATTATTGCTGATATTTCTCTCTATTTGTGATTGACATATTATTATTATATGCATGTTTTATTTCTATGAAACAAATAAATATTTTCCTAGTAGTCCATCGGTTTTGTTTTTTGGACATTCACGCACTTCATTTAAAGTCCCACTTTTGTTGCTTTTTTCTTAGACTAGTATAGGGATGGAAACGCATGACCTCATCCGGTCATGGTTTCATTTAAAGTCCCATGGGATGGTTAGTCCCAAACCCTTCTCCAATATAAATGTACAGGGATGGATAGGCGTGAAATTGTTCCAGTTTTCAATCCTATCACACTTGCTGTGATATATTTAAACTTTTTTTGCCTCCTTTTATTTAATTGCTCGATCTTATTTTTACCATCAACATTCTTTGTAATAATCATCAATTATGTAAAAATTGACATCAGCTTTGTATATGGTTCGGTTACCTTGGTGGTGGCCCCTTTGGCCTCAATACACCTTGGCTCTTTGGTTATTTCCCCCTTCCGGGAGCTGTGACGCACCTGACGGCCCCTCCCCCTTCCCCCCAGGGAGGGGTGGATCCGCCGCCACTGTGCGTCAGCGTCACGCACTCCCCATCGGACGCGCACACCCTTTGGATGCTCGCGCGCTCGATTGGATGGTGTCCTTCACGCACACTACGGGGATGGAACGTAGGCGTCGGCTGGCCGGGCGCCTGGTGCCCGATCGGCGATGCCGTGCGCCCCTCCCATGTGTGTGCGGCGTGACGTTGGTGGGCGGTCCTTGGGGTGGCGCTCATAAGGGCGCGGCCTCGGCGGGTTAGGATCTCGAGGCTCCTCACTTCACTGGATGTCATGCTTGTTTGGGAATGCATACCGTTTTTCTTCCTCTACAATGCCCTATCCTGCACACCAGGTATCTTTACCTATGCTACGCTCTCTGGCTTTTTCTTTCCCTGTATTCATGTTCTGCGGTGCTTGGTCCTTTTGTTTGGCGGCCTTGTTTGGGTGCTTTCATTTAGCTCCCTTTTTTCCCAGTCTTCCACATGGTTACACACCTTTCTTCTACTTTTCTGGCAACTCCATCTTGGTATTCTCTGTTCACACTTAGTTGCTCATCTCCATAGTATGGTCGCAATTTATTTTCCATCTGCACTTTCTACTCCAGGTTTGCCTCGGGGGTCCTTGTCTGCCTTGGATGGCGCCCTGTGGGATTGCCCCCTTCGGTTCGTCCACCTCAGCTCCCGGGGGGTGGTGTCTCCGATTGCCGAGTGATATATGGCCTCCGCCACCATCTCACGAACCACAATGTGTAAGCATGTACTCTGTGTGGGGTTCTTTTAAATACCCCAACCCCGTTTCATGTTTATAATTACTAGAATATTTTTTCACCCTTCTTAATTTAGATCAAGATACGCGCTTGCTCCTGACGAGTGGCACAACAAGCCACGAAACGCGTAGAGCTACCACTGTCGCGTTTCTCACCAGCGTCATGCCATTTCCTAATTTTTTGATTATTTTGGAGGCTCATTTTGCAGGCAATACTCTTTTATATATGGTTGTGTATCAACATTTTACTGGTGTACCATGGAGAATTATTGTATTCATTGAATCATGTATATTTGCTGCTATTATTGCTGATATTTCTCTCTATTTGTGATTGACATATTATTATTATATGCATGTTTTATTTCTATGAAACAAATAAATATTTTCCTAGTAGTCCATCGGTTTTGTTTTTTGGACATTCACGCACTTCATTTAAAGTCCCACTTTTGTTGCTTTTTTCTTAGACTAGTATAGGGATGGAAACGCATGACCTCATCCGGTCATGGTTTCATTTAAAGTCCCATGGGATGGTTAGTCCCAAACCCTTCTCTAATATAAATTTTATTTAGCCTTTGATACCTTCAACACCAGCCTACCTAAGGAACACGAAACATCTGATCCAGATATTAAATAATACCATCATCAAGCCAGATCAAAACTATCTGATTGCTACAGCTGACGTATTGTCGCTTTATACTATAATTGATCATGAGGAGGCTATAAAGGCATCAAGGTGGGCTATGGACAAATATAGTAATTTTATTTCGAAACAAAAAAGGTTTATTCTAAGATGTTTAGCATTTGGTTTGCAACACAACTGTTTTTGGTACAATTCGGAATATTACAGGCAGCTTAATGGTATCGGGATGGGAGCCAAGCATGGTCAATATTTTTATGGCAAAATGGGAGGAAAATGAGGTTCATTCAAATACCCCAACTCAACTAGTTTTGTACTGAAGATTTATAGACGATTGTATCATGATATGGAATGGGGATAAAAAATAGTCTGAATTTTTTGAGAAACTAAACAACAACCAAAAAAATATCAGACTTACATATGAAATGAGTGATACGTCTATAAACTTCTTGGATCTGCAAATAGATGTAACAAAGAATGGAATCATAACTAAAACCTTTTTTAAATCTGTTGAGAGAAACCGCTACATACCTGTCGATAGCTGTCAGTTTGATCCCTGGCAACATCCCCAAGGGGCAAATGATACGCCTAAGAAGAAACTGCACTAATGATAGCACCTTTATTGAACAGGCAACAATGATTGGAGTAAAATTTATCAACAAAGGGTACCATGAGAATTTTATAAAAGAGAAAATAAAGGAAGTATTACATATCCAAAGAGATGATTTAATTAAACATAAAGAAAGAAAAAAGCAATATCAAGAAGTTCCTTTGATCCTGGATTATAACATCCAACACCGGCAAATTGAGCGAATTTTTAAGAAGCATTGGTCAGTGCTCTGAGCAGATAACCAATTGCGGACTATACTACCAGAGATACCGTGTTCTGTGTATAGGAAGGCACCTACATTAAGAGACATAGTAGCTAAAAATGTCACTGATCCCCCCAAAAAAAATCACATGAGTTTACATTTTATCAGGGATTAGGTTTTTTTTCCATGTAAGAAGCTAGTCCAAAATGTGCTGGAATGACAAAGCCTGGAGGAGTGGTTGACAATGCTGATGCTATGCTAAGTTGAGCCTGTGATTTAAACAATTCAGGGTACTGAGTTATGTAGGCAGAACCAGCAGTCCTTAATTGGCATACAAATATATCAGGAAAGTCATAAGGTTATGATAGTGCAGTAGGTGCTGGAGTTCTACTTCCTACATATAATTCAAAGAAAATCCAGTATATGGAGGTATTAATATTCAACGGCTCAGTCCCCAGGCTAGGTCATTAATGATTTGATAGGAACAGCAACATTAACATTCATGTCAACCACTCCTCCAGGCTTTGCCATTCCTGCACATTACAAGCTCCTAGACCCATTTCCCATTTAGCACCTTCCCCCTACTCCAATTTGGACTAGTCTTGGTTTGATCAACTTTGTTGCTGGCGGTAATATGTACAGTGGTGATATGTACAGCAGTGCCACTACTGAGAGGGTGTAGTGGTGATTTAGACAGTGATTATCTATGGATGGTGTGAAAATTAGGGTTGCATAGTACAAACATTTCCTCAACACCTAAAATGCATATCTGTTTTACTAGGTAATATCAGGATTGCACTGGGAGAGCGGCTATGCGGAATACTAACTGTAAATTGACCCCAAGTGATATAAGTTAGGAGGACTATGGGATCCCGAATGGAATGCACTGTTTTCAGAGTGCTTGATCCCGAGTGGAAGGCTTCGTTTTTACATTGCTTTATCCAAACATAATGTAATGGGAGCAGCGTAATCTACTTTTACAACCCGCCCATTGCAACCAATTTACAGGGGTTGAACCTTCAGGACCGCTCACCATAAATGGCGCGATGTGCACGAAGATGCCACCGCCTCAGACGACGTCCAATGATGAAACTCGTAAGGCTGGGCAACGCACACAAGTCATTTCTGATCTAGCGAAGTTCCGATCTGTGGAACACACGCTGACCTAGATCACTTGTTGTTGTTTTTAAGCTGTATTGGGTTGGAGACCACCACCCATTTACCTTAAGGAAAATTTTTTACAATGTTATTTTCTTAATAAAAAACACTTTTCGGATTTACACTATGAGAACCCATCTCATTTCTGTATTAGGATACAATATTGAGGTCACAGAGAAGGAGATTACTACACTCTGACCCATGGTTAACAGTGTGTTCCAACAGGCCTTTTGATTGTCTGGAGGCTTTGGATTTCCCAGTATGCGCCGAAGGAGAGAGAGATCGGCCCGGCAGCCACCACATACTCACCACATGCGGTTTGCCCCTGTAGTCACTTTGAATACTGCACAAGTCACCTAAAAATTGTGATATCAACGTTCATATAAGATTGGACTGCCTTTTAATATAAATATATATATATATATATATATATATATACAGTGGGGACGGAAAGTATTCAGACCCCCTTAAATTTTTCACTCTTTGTTATATTGCAGCCATTTGCTAAAATCATTTAAGTTCATATTTTTTTCTCATTAATGTACACACAGCACCCCATATTGACAGAAAAACACAAAATTGTTGATATTTTTGCAGATTTATTAAAAAGAAAAACTGAAATATCACATGGTCCTAAGTATTCAGACCCTTTGCTGTGACACTCATATATTTAACTCAGGTGCTGTCCATTTCTTCTGATCATCCTTGAGATGGTTCTACACATTCATTTGAGTCCAGCTGTGTTTGATTATACTGATTGAACTTGATTAGGAAAGCCACACACCTGTCTATATAAGACGTTACAGCTCACAGTGCATGTCAGAGCAAATGAGAATCATGAGGTCAAAGGAACTGCCTGAAGAGCTCAGAGACAGAACTGTGACAAGGCACAGATCTGGCCAAGGTTACAAAAACATTTCTGCTACACTTAGGCCCCTTTCACACTGAGGCGGTTTGCAGGCGGTATTGTGCTAAAAATACCGCCTGCAAACCGCCCCTAAACAGCCTCCGCTGTTTGTTCAGTGTGAAAGCCCGAGGGCTTTCACACTGAAGCGGTGCGCTGGTAGGACGGTGAAAAAAGTCCTGCAAACCGCTTCTTTGGAGCGGTGAAGGAGTGGTGTATTCACCGCTCCTAAACCGCTCCTGCCCATTGAAATCAATGGGACAGCGCGGCTATACCGCGGCTATAGCCGCGCTGTACGAGGGATTTTAACCCTTTTTCGGCCGCCAGCGGGGGTTAAAACCGCACCGCTAGCGGACGAATACCGCTGCAAGAACGACGGTACAGCAGCGCTAAAAATAGCGCTGTTGTACCGCCGACGCCCCCACCGCCCCAGTGTGAAAGGGGCCTTAAGGTTCCTAAGAGCACAGTGGCCTCCATAATCCTTAAATGGAAGACGTTTAGGACGACCAGAACCCTTCCTAGAGCTGGCCATCCGGCCAAACTGAGCTATCGGGGGAGAAGAGCCTTGGTGAGAGAGGTAAAGAAGAACCCAAAGATCATTGTGGCTGAGCTCCAGAGATGCAGTCGGGAGATGGGAGAAAGTTGTAGAAAGTCAACCATCACTGCAGCCCTCCACCAGTCGGGGCTTTATGGCAGAGTGGCCTGACGGAAGCCTCTCCTCGGTGCAAGACACATGAAAGCCCGCATGGAGTTTGCTAAAAAACACCTGAAGGACTCCAAGATGGTGAGAAATAAGATTCTCTGGTCTGATGAGACCAAGATAGAACTTTTTGGCCTTAATTCTAAGCGCTATGTGTGGAGAAAACCAGGCACTGCTCATCACCTGTTTAATACAGTCCCAACAGTGAAGCATGGTGGTGGCAGCATCATGCTGTGAGGGTGTTTTTCAGCTGCAGGGACAGGACGACTGGTTGCAATCGAGGGAAAGATGAATGCGGACAAGTACAGGGATATCCTTGAAGAAAACCTTCTCCAGAGTGATCAGGACCTCAGACTGGGCCAAAGGTTTACCTTCCAACAAGACAATGACCCTAAGCACACAGCTTAAATAACGAATGAGTGGCTTCACAACAACTCCGTGACTGTTCTTGGATGGCCCAGCCGGAGCCCTGACTTAAACCCAATTGAGCATCTCTGGAGAGACCTAAAAATGGCTGTCCACCAATGTTTACCATCCAACCTGACAGAACTGGAGAGGATCTGCAAGGAGGAATGGCAGAGGATCCCCAAATCCAGGTGTGAAAAACTTGTTGCATCTTTCCCAAAAAGACTCATGGCTGTATTAGATCAAAAGGGTGCTTCTACTAAATACTGAGCAAAGGGTCTGAATACTTAGGACCATGTGATATTTCAATTTTTCTTTTTTAATAAATCTGCAAAAATGTCAACAATTCTGTGTTTTTCTGTCAATATGGGGTGCTGTGTGTACATTAATGAGGAAAAAAATGAACTTAAATGATTTTAGCAAATGGCTGCAATATAACAAAGAGTGAAAAATTTAAGGGGGTCTGAATACTTTCCGTCCCCACTGTATATATATGTATATATGTTAGAAGGCCAGTGTGCTGGCCTGAATTTATGGGAGGAGCCCGGAGGGTATTTAAGCTGACCACTTCCCCTTCCTCTTTGTCAGTTTCAGTGCACGATACTACATGTCACTGTGCTGACTCTTCCCAGCTTACCTTGTGTTCATAAGTCTGTGCGTTCGATTACAAGTGGGTTGCGGCGTCTTCGTCGGCGGTTCTCGCTTGCTGTTGCAGGTAGGGTTCAAACCTTTTTGTTCATATGCAATGTTACCATTGGATATGTTTCCTATACCTGCAAACTTGGATTTGCAGGCTCGCTCTGCCTTGCTTGTCATCCTATCCACAAACATACGATTCGTTCGTAGATCCAAGGCTCTGAGCCATTGTCGGTTGTTCTCTGATATCACTCGATACAGGCTTCATTTTCTCATAGGATTCACTGTCTATGGGGTTGCCATCTCATCCATTTGGAGATCAGCATGTATTATTTGCATGGGTTTTGTGTCTGATTGAGGTGGTAATTAGACCCACATGGGGCCTTGTCTGCACTTTGATTAGCCTGGGGGGCTGGGTGGTTGGAATGTGTTCGGTTTTAGAAGTAAGGTGTGGTATACACGCTGCAACCGATTTGTATTGGATTCACTTCATACATCTTACAACCGATTTGTATCAGTGCCATCTCTTTACAACCAATTCATATTGCATACCTGCTACAATCCGATTCGAATCTAGTCGCATCGGCAGCACAACGGTTCGCATCGGATGCATCCCGCATACTGATTCTTATTAGTCACTGTTGTACCCCACAAATGGTTCGTTGTTTATGTAATTTTCTACTGACTGTTTCATATTGCTTTCATGTCATACGAATCAGTCGGATTCAAGCCTAGTTGCCTCGGCGGCACAACGGTTTGCATCGGTCTTATCCTGCACACCAATTTGTAGTGGTTCTTACCACACCCTACAATTCATTATTTATTTTTTGTCCGATTCACATCACCTCAGCAGTTACATGCATCACAGTCCACTCCGAACCTAGTCGCACAAGCGGCACAACGGTTCGCGTCACGAGTATCCCACACACCAATACGTAACAGTCCCTATAACAAATCTCAGATTCGTTACGTATGCCACTTCGCAGTTCCTTCCTACATATACAATTTCTGCTATCCTTTTCTTTTTCGCCTACCAGTAGGTGACCTTTCTTGCAATCGCTGCAAGCTACGCATCTCATCATAACTCCTTGCAATCGCTGCAAGAACACGCATCTCAACATTTACCCATTTGCTATCGCTGCAAAAACATGCATCTCAGTATAATCTCCTTGCAATCATTGCAAGATCACGCATCTCAACATTTACCCATTTGCTATCGCTGCAAAAAACATGCATCTCAGTATAATCTCCTTGCAATCATTGCAAGATCACGCATCTCAACATTTACCCATTTTTGCAATTGCTGCAACATGCATCTCAGTATAAACTCCTTGCAATCGCTGCAAGATACGCATCTCATGATAACTCCTTGCAATCGCTGCAAAAAACACGCATCTCAGCATATACCCATTTTGCAATCTCTGCAAAACATGCATCTCAGTACAAACTCCTTGCAGTTGCTGCAAATACACGCATCTCAGCATATACCCATTTTGCAATCACTGCAAGAACACGCATCTCATCATAGCTCCTTGCAATCGCTGCAAGATACGCATCCCATCATAGCTCCTTGCAATCGCTGCAAGATACGCATCTCATCATAGCTCCTTGCAATCGCTGCAAGATACGCATCTCATCATAGCTCCTTGCAATCGCTGCAAGATACGCATCTCATCATAGCTCCTTGCAATCGCTGCAAGACACGCATCTCATCATAACTCCTTGCAATTGTTGCAAGACACGCATCTCATCATAACTCCTTGCAATCGCTGCAAGACACGCATCTCATCATAACTCCTTGCAATCGCTGCAAGACACGCATCTCATCATAACTCCTTGCAATCGCTGCAAGACACGCATCTCATCATAACTCCTTGCGATCGCTGCAAGACACGCATCTCATCATAACTCCTTGCGATCGCTGCAAGACACGCATCTCATCATAACTCCTTGCAATCGCTGCAAGACACGCATCTCATTATAACTCCTTGCAATCGCTGCAAAAAACACGCATCTCGGCATATACCCATTTTGCAATCTCTGTAAAATTATGCATCTCAGTACAAACTCCTTGCAATTGCTACAAATACACGCATCTTACCATTTACCCGTATACAATCACTGCAAAACATGCATCTCAGTATAAACTCCTTGCAATTGCTGCAAATACACGCATCTTAGTGTTTACCCACTTGCAATCGCTGCAAAACATGCATCTCAGCATTTACCCATTTTTGCAATCACTGCAAAACACGCATCTAAGTATAAACTCCTTGCAATCGCTACAAAACACGCAGTTCAGCATTTACCCTTTTTTTTGCAATCACTGCAAAACACGCATCTCAGCATATACCCATTTGCAATCGCTGCAAACATGCATCTCAACATATACTCCTTGCAATCCCTGCAAGCACACTCAGTGGTGCTCATACAGCCCACTTCATTTTTTAGTGGCACTTAATCGGTCACTCGTCTCCAGTGGCATTCATACGAGCCACTCATTGTTTTCGTCTATCTTTTCTCCCTCAGGTCAGTCGAGTTCAGGTTCCATCCTGTACCAGGTTGGACGTTATTTCCCAGGTAAAAAAAAAAAAAAACGCTATGTTTGCATCTTCACCAGGGCCAGTCGCATACAAGGGGAACACATAAAAAAAAGAAAAAAAAAAAGGAAAAAAAAAAAAAAAAGTAAAGAAATCTTGTTGCACTCATGTCACCCCTACTGCAGGTGTTCCCGGTCGACCGAGTTTCGATCATAACCAGGACCTCGCTACTAGAGCGTCAGTCAGGGTCTAGTTCATGGGCTTTTCTATCACATCATTCTGCAGCACCCTTTCACTATACTGTTACTTCACATACATCATTGGACGTGATCTCCAGGCGTTAGTTCTGTCACATATGTCTATACATGACACTCTGTTTTCGAAGGGCGACCCTTCACCTCGCAGACAAGGTCGCTTAACAGTAGACTTGCTGGCAGGGCAAGTGTTAGCAGGCCGAGCACACGTCACCCCCTACAGAACGCAACATTCCTACGTAGGCCGTACCAGACTTCTACTTCTCGCCCCAGTACGCCCTGGGCTTCTGGTCTTCAGGTTTGTGCTTGCCACAGACAGGCACCCGAGCTATCGGTTATCTGGCCAGTCACCTCCTGGCCCACCTCGGTTGCCACGCACTCTTCTGAGTTTTCTAAATTTCCACTCAACATAAGTTCTGCACAACAGAACTCTGTCAGCTCCTGTCTATGCCTATCATTCCTTTTTCTGTACTTCTTCCTTTTTCCTCCTCTCTGAGTTTTCTCTTTACCACTCCGCTCTCTATCCTATGGCTATGACTCCTCTTAAATATGAGCACCCAGCCCCCTTTTTGTCTTCTGGCAGCAAGGACTTCACACCCGCCCCTCTGTTACCCCCCCAAACGGCTCAGAGCTTGGCTGCCTGCAGTCCCTCAGGGGACGGAACATCCCCAAACTCATAGCTGAGTCGCAGGGATATTCCCTTTCCTGCTAACGGCCAGGAAGGCAAAGCTTTTCAGGCTCCTCTTCCCGCCTCCAGCTGCAGCTGGGCCCAACAGGCATCCCTACAATCCATCCACGGGGCCCAGCTGCACTCTTTGGTCTCCCCCTTAGCCACAACAGTTCGGACGTCCAGACCAGAGTCACACCTTTGAAAGTTCGCCCATCCATGGCCCTCCCGGACCTGGTCCCGATGACAGCTTCTCCTTCTGCAGGTACACCAGGCTCTGCACCTATCGTCCTCCCCGTTCATCTTGTCCCGACCAGCATCAGGGAGGATATATTGGAGGGAAAAGATGTCATTTGGCATCCCTGCTCATCTCAGTCCATGACTTGGCGGACAACAAATCATACGCCTGGGGGGATGTCTCAGTGCTTGTCAAGTCGAGAGACCCCAGCCTCAGTCGTAAGCTGTCAGCCACTGAGTTCTCCCTGGCCTTCGGGATGTTCAGAGATGTACTTTGTTCAGCCACCCTCAGCAGGAGGGAGGAGCGGGACTTATACCTTCATGCAGTGACAGATCTTGCTTACAAATATGGAGGTTTTGCCGTCTACGACCATCGGCCATTTGTCAGCCAAAGCAGCAGCGAGACTTGCCCAGTTCCAGATAAGCTCTGACTGGAGCCTCACAGACACGGAACTCTTTTGTCGCCACTTTGCTCACAAAGCTGACGGTTTCGCCCAATCCCTCACTTGAACCTGTCACACCAGGCCCAATGTCACAGGGTTATCCATAATCCGGACGATTTTCTGCTTATCGAACACCTAGACATACCCCCCCCCGGTAGATCTAGACAAGCTAAGAGGTCTTCAACAATCTCAATGGACACATAGTGGAAGGCCCAACACATTTCATAAGTTTCTCAGGCATCGTCCTGGATACGCATGCCATGCAGCCTAGCCTGCCTTCTGACAAATTAGCTTGTGTTAGGTTGGTCATTCAAGAGTTTACCCGGTCACAGGAATGTACTAAAAAACAGCTGCAGTCCTTGATAGGGATGCTCAATTTCGCTATGAGAACAATTCCTCAGGGGCGGTCGTTCATCTCAAGGCTCTTAGTCTTTCTTGCCCGAGTGCAGGACCCGACCAAGTCCTCAGACTAGACCCAGCAGCAATAGCAGACTTGGCTTTGTGGGACGAGTTCCTCTTCAACTGGAATGACATATCAATGTTTTTCCCTCAGTATCAGCTCAGTCGCCCCAGGTAGTCACAGATGCTGCAGCCTCCACTGGCTTTGCTGCAATTTTTGGCCATCACTGGTTTTCCAGACCTTGGCCCCCGGAAATCTGCCTGATTCCTGGCTTCCCTTGATCTTTGTCATTGTTCGAGCTGTACCCCATCGCGGCAGCAGCCCAAGTCTGGGGCCACACGTGGACAGATCAGACAGAGCTCTTCACCAGACAACCAGGTTACAGCTGACATTAATAAGGGTAGATCCAAGTCGCTCCCCGTCATGTCCTTCCTGCGCAGTCTGCTGCAATTGTCACTACATCACCAAATTTAACAGTTACTGTAAGCATATCCCTGGCAAGTGCAATACCGCAGCCGATGCACTGTCCCGCTCCAATTTTGTCTCATTCTTCCAGCAGGAACCCGGAGCCGACCCATCATCCACTCCTATCCCACCTTGGTCTCAACTAACAATGGATTGAAGCCACACCTTGCCAATGCAACCCGGCTCATCAACCACTCACTGTCTAGCAACACACTAAAGGCTTATCCCACGGCCTGGTACACCTACCGTAGGTTCCTTGCCACTTGTCCCGGAACCACAGTAGATGACGTCACTCATGTCCTAGCCTTTATATCTTATTGCCACACACAGCTGGCTCTCCCTCATACCCCTATCAGGCTGTACCTGGCCGGTATCCAAGCCACTATGTCCTTTATCTTACGGAAAACGCAACAAGCCGGACCCGGAGTGGATATAAACTTCTTTCAAACCAGCAACGCCTGGTGCCCAGCAACGATCTTTTGACCGTCTGCTCTTTCACCTACCCAGCCAGTCTCCAGCCCGTTACTGCCTTTTCAGGTCAACCCCCTGAGTGGAAATCAGTTTATTAAACATGTTTGGGTCCTACTGGTCAACTTAGGCCTAGACCCCGGGCGGTATTCTGGATATTCCTTTGGATCGGCGCAGCCTCAGCCACATCTCAGCAAGGAGTACCAGACCATGTGACCAAGAAGCTAGGCAGGTGAAAGTCTGCCTGCTTTACCAGATATATATTCCCTCAAGATGGCCCTTTCTCCAAGCTCACTCAATGAGGTTAGAGGCAATAAAGATACTTCCCTACCTGGTTATTTTTGGCCCCTTTTCTTGCCATACCTACCAGACGACCAAAAGCCACACCTCAGGTCTATTTATGTTGTGAGTCTTGTCGCGTGTTTATGTGATCCACATTTGTCTCGGTCTTAGGGCCACGACCATAAGTTAGAAGGCCAGTGTGCTGGCCTGAATTTATGGGAGGAGCCCGGAGGGTATTTAAGTTGACCACTTCCCCTTCCTCTTTGTCAGTTTCAGTGCACGATACCCTCCCTCCCATTCCCCTTTTTACAGCACTTCTCAGCAAATTCTCCTCCACAATCATCCATTACTTATCTTGGGTATGGCCCCTTTTCTTGCCATACCTACCAGACGACCAAAAGCCACACCTCAGGTCTATTTATGTTGTGAGTCTTGTCGCGTGTTTATGTGATCCACATTTGTCTCGGTCTTAGGGCCACGACCATAAATATTGTTTTTTCCCTTCTTTTGTTTTTGCACTGTGTTTAGTTGAAGCTTTTTAAAGGACACACTTACCACTTTGAGTGTGGTTATAAACACCTCTATGTATTGATCCTTATCCGGTCACACTTATAAGTCTTGGAGGAGACTTTAGGGATATTTACTTTTATATCAAGTGGTGGTATTTTGTTGTTAATGTATATAATGGGAATTTGATGAATGTACACTGTTTTACATAAAGGTTATAAAAAGTTGCATTACTTTTAGAAGGTGGAGCATTTGAGCACATCAGATTTCTAATACACTTGGTGGTAATTCACCTTAATGTACTCTAACCTGAGAAGGGTGATCCACTAAGATCACTTTTTAACTTATGGGCAGTGCCACTCACCCCTAACTCACACGTATAAACATTGCAACTGGAGTTCATTTGGGGCCCCCAAGGGGAGGCTGCAGCCTAGCCTACACCTAAGCGCGGATCTATTAAAATACATATTGCTATTTTACATGTGGTTTTATTCTTGTACCATGCCCAACTTTCAGTAAAGGAACATTCTGTTTAAAAAATAAATAAATAAATAAATAAATAAATAAAAACGAAAAATTTTGCAATGCTTTGTACCAAAGTCATAATTTTAGTGTTGTTTTAAACAGGAAAAATTACAGAATAAAATGCACTTTTTTATGTGCAGTAACACTATTTATGTTTAACCACCTCAATACAGGGCATTTTCACCCCCTTTCTGCCCAGGCCATTTTTCAGCTTCCAGCGCTGTCACACTTTGCATGACAATTGCGTGGTCATGCTACATTGTACCCAAGTTAATTTTTTTTTTTAAATCACAAGGTTTTTATTGCTCAAGAAAAACAAAGCAAAACCAAACAAAATGATAAATCAGTTACACAAACATCAGTCATACCTTACACTAAACAGGTGACATTAAGCATTTATTGCTTGGCACATACAGTGTTAAATTCCATATGGCGAGATACTGCGAACCCTTGCCATTGTAATGGCAGCCATATCATTCCCGCTTTTTCCTTACAATGTTACATATTACACAGGTAATCATTTTTGTGGGCACCCACTATGTCTATAGGGATCTATGCGGCCTCATCTGTACCAGTTCTCTGGGACTAATTCCTGGTGTGTCAAGCCATGTGGCCCATAGTCTGTCAAATTTCCCAGGATTCCCCCTATGTTGCTATATATATTTTTCCAGGATAAGGGTATTACCCATGTGTTGAACCCAGGATTTAACCGAAGGCGGAATGGCAGATTTCTAGCTCATAAGTATCATTTTCCTAGCTTAAAATAAAGCTCTGGTGAAGGCCATTCTTGTCATCTCCTCTGGGATTACCCCCTCTAGTACACCTAGAAGGCAACACAGTGGATCAAGAGGGACACTGGTTTGAAATACCTGGTTAAGCGTGGCCAGGATATACAGTTGGGACACTTTTTTACGTTACATTCAGCGAACAAGTGTTAAGAGCTTGAAGGGCCTCTTCCCATTGCTCTCCTGTAATGGGGTCTAAGTCTGCCTCCCACTGGGCCGCTGCTTTCATAGGGTATCCATCTGAGAGCGCGGATAGGAGCATAAGATAGCACTGGGATATTATACCCTTTGTGTCCCTTGCGGTTTGCAGTATATGGAAAACGGGTGGGTGGTTGTACCGACTCCACTGCGGCCCTTGTGCTTTAACAGAATGTTTTAATTGTAAGTAATAGTAGAGCATGCTGGAAGGCAATGCATACTTAGATTGCAGGTCTGAGAAAGAGAGTAGTCTCCCATGATGAAAGACATGCTTGAGGTGAGTTATTCCCAGGGGACGCCACCTGGGCCCCTGTTGGAGTTTGGCTAATTCCTCATATGATTTATTCCCCCAAAGTGGGCTGAAAGATGTGTACCCCATTACCTGCTGCAGTTGTTTGGCCTTATGCCATACCTTAAGAATGAGTGTGTAAGTGGGCATTTGTTTGTTGAGCCGTTGAAACAGCTGTACTTCCAGGCCTTCCTGCACGGACTCCCTCTCTGTGTCAACAAGTAGGAGTTTGGCTGATGAACCAGCAGGCTTGGGAGCCATAGCTAAATAGTATATACAAGGGTTGGGGAGTGCCAGACCACCCCTCTCCTTCGGATATTGCAGCTGCTCCAGTTTGATCCTGGGGGGATTTTTATGGCATAGGAGTAATCTGAATAGGGAATTGACCACTCAAAATATTTTCAGTGGAATAAACACAGGTGTGTTGTGAAGCTGGTATAGAAGTTGGGGCATAAGAATCATCTTAATAAGGTTTGTTTTCCCTGCCAAGAACATTTTAAGTCTGTTCCATATGTTTACTTTGTCTCTGAAGCGAGTCAGTAAGGGATATATATTTAGGCTATAATAGTCAGTCAGTTTGGGTGAAATGTAAATGTCTAAGTATTTAAAGGAAGTCACTATAGGGATAGGACAGGGGAGCTCCACGCCCGACCCAGGTTCCCCATCCAGAAACATCAATGCGGATTTCGACCAATTAATGGTTAGGCCTGAATAGTGGCCAAAATCTGCGATGAGTGACATTGCATGAGAAAACTAATTGTCCACATCCTCCAAAAAGAGGAGCATATCGTCGGAGTAGAACATTATTTTCTCATACAGGTCATCATAGTGAAATCCCTTGATTTGTGCATGATCCCGCACCCAGGCAGTGAGAGGCTCAATGGCCAGTGCAAAGAGCAGGGGGGACAGGGGGCAGCCCTGTCTAGTCCCCCTGCCCAGTGCAAAGACAGGAGACATCCTGTCTGACATGTGTATGACGGCCTGTTGAGAGCTATTCATTAACCATGTCCACTCAATAAATTTAGGGCCAAATCCAAATTTGGACAGTACAGCCCAGAGAGAGAGCCAGCTGACACTTTTAAATGCCTTATTGGCGTCAAAAGACAACAGTGCCCTTTTGCCCGCATTATTTGCTGGGGTCTGCACAGTCAGAAAAAGTCTTCTAAGGTTAGTTGCAGTGGATTTTCGGGGGCATAAAGCCTGCCTGATCCGGGTGAATAATGGACAGAATAATCCTGCTAACCCTTAAGGCTAGAATTTTGGCTAGTATTTTTACGTCACTTTGAAGCAATGAGGTGGGCCTGTATGAGCTTGGATCTACCGGGTCCTTGCCTGGTTTGAGGAACAGTATGATATTTGCCCTGGACATACAGTGCCTTGCAAAAGTATTCACCCCCTTGGCTTTTTACTGATTTTGTTACATTAAAGCCTTTAGTTATATGTGATGGATCAGAACACAATAGTCTAAGTTGGTGAAGTAAAATTAGAAAAACATATACATAAAACTATTTTTCAGAAATAAAAAACTGATAATTGGCATGTGTGTATTAATTCACCCCCTTTGTTATGAAGCCCATAAAAAGTTCAGGTGCAACCAAATACCTTCAGAAGTCACACAATTAGTGAAATGATGTCTACCTGTGTGCAATCTAAGTGTCACATGATCTGTCATTACATATACACACCTTTTTGAAAGGCCCCAGGGGCTGCAACACCTAAGCAAGAGGCACCACCAACCAAACACTGCAATCAAGACCAAGGAACTCTCCAAAAAAGTAAGGGACAATGTTGAGAAGTACAAGTCAGGGTTAGGTTATAAAAAAAAATATCCAAATCTTTGATGATCCCTAGGAGCACCATCAAATCTATCATAACCAAATGGAAAGAACATGGCACAACAGCAAACCTTCCAAGAGACGGCCGCACACCAAAATCCACCGGGCAAGGAGGGCATTAATCAGAGAGGCAGCACAGAAACCTAAGGTAACCCTAGAGGAGCTGAAGAGTTTCACAGCAAAGACAGACTGCAGTGTGTACATAGGACGACAATAAGCCGTACGATCCATAAAGTTGGGCTTTATGGCAGAGTGGCCAGAAGAAAGCCATTACTTTCAACAAAAAACAAAATGGCATGTTTTGAGTTTGCGAAAAGGCATGTGGGAGACTCCCAAAATGTATGGAGGAAGGTGCTCTGGTCCGATGAGACTAAAATTGAACTTTTTGGCTGTCAAAGAAAACGCTATGTCTGGTGCAAACCCAACACATCACATCACCCAAAGGGTGTGCCGTCATATGATGTCCACCCAGAATGAGAGCCGCACCACACTGCCCCTCCGTCATTTGACGATGGGCAGGCAAGTGATTAAACTAACACTGCTAAAAAAAATTGAAAAACTGCCTTTAGTTTTATTTTGTTTAATTGTCTAAGGATTGCAAAAAAAATTATTGTTGGGGGACAATTTTCACAAAAAGAAAGCTTGTCCTTATCATAACAGTGTAATACATACATTGCTTTTTTAAGTAATGACAAAACGATTGCCGAATAAATAGGCTTTGAAAATTGCTGTGGACTATAAGGGATAAACAGGTGTGAACCTGGGTTCACACATACAGTGGGGACGGGAAGTATTCAGACCCCTTTACATTTTTCACTCTTTGTTATATTGCAGCCATTTGCTAAAATCATTTAAGTTCATATTTTTTTCTCATTAATGTACACACAGCACCCCATATTGACAGAAAAACACAGAATTGTTGACATTTTTGCAGATTTATTAAAAAAGAAAAACTGAAATATCACATGGTCCTAAGTATTCAGACCCTTTGCTCAGTATTTAGTAGAAGCACCCTTTTGATCTAATACAGCTATGAGTCTTTTGGGGAAAGATGCAACAAGTTTTTCACACCTGGATTTGGGGATCCTCTGCCACTCCTCCTTGCAGATCCTCTCCAGTTCTGTCAGGTTGGATGGTAAACGTTGGTGGACAGCCATTTTTAGGTCTCTCCAGAGATGCTCAATTGGGCTTAAGTCGGGGCTCTGGCTGGGCCATTCAAGAACAGTCACAGAGTTGTTGTGAAGCCACTCCTTCGTTATTTTAGCTGTGTGCTTAGGGTCGTTGTCTTGTTGGAAGGTAAATCTTCGGCCCAGTCTGAGGTCCTGAGCACTCTGGAGAAGGTTTTTGTCCAGGATATCCCTGTACTTGGCAGCATTCATCTTTCCTTCGATTGCAACCAGTCGTCTTGTTCCTACAGCTGAAAAACACAGCATGATGCTGCCACCACCGTGCTTCACTGTTGGGACTGTATTGGACAAGTGATGAGCAGTGCTTGGTTTTCTCCACACATACCGCTTAGAATTAAGGCCAAAAAGTTCTATCTTGGTCTCATCAGACCAGAAAATCTTATATCTCACCATCTTGGAGTCCTTCAGGTGTTTTTTTTTAGCAAACTCCATGTGGGCCTTCATGTGTCTTGCACTGAGGAGAGGCTTCCGTTGGGCCACTCTGCCATAAAGCCCCGGCTGGTGGAGGGCTGCAGTGATGGTTGACTTTCTACAACTTTCTCCCATCTCCCGACTGCATCTCTGGAGCTCAGCCACAGTGATCTTTGGGTTCTCCTTTACCTCTCTCACCAAGGCTCTTCTCCCCCGATAGCTCAGTTTGGCCGGACGGCCAGCTCTAGGAAGGGGTCTGGTCGTCCCAAACGTTTTCCATTTAAGGATTATGGAGGCCACTGTGCTCTTAGGAACCTTAAGTGCAGCAGAAATTTTTTGTAACCTTGGCCAGATCTGTGCCTTGCCACAATTCTGTCTCTGAGCTCTTCAGGCAGTTCCTTTGACCTCATGATTCTCATTTGCTCTGACATGCACTGTGAGCTGTAAGATCTATAGACAGGTGTGTGGCTTTCAAATGAAGGTGTAGACCCATCTCAAGGACGATCAGAAGAAATGGACAGCACCTGAGTTAAATATACGAGTGTCACAGGAAATGGTCTGAATACTTAGGACCATGTGATATTTCAGTTTTTCTTTTTTAATAAATCTGCAAAAATGTCAACAATTCTGTGTTTTTCTGTCAAGATGGGGTGCTGTGTGTACATTAATGAGGAAAAAAATGAACTTAAAGGATTTTAGCAAATGGCTGCAATATAACAAAGAGTGAAAAATTTAAGGGGGTCTGAATACTTTCCGTCCCCACTGTATGCAAACACAGACATCGCATGTGATTCACACCGCATTGCTCCGCCGATCACATGCAATGTCTGTGCAATGTGAATTCAGCCATACAGTCGTATGGCTGAACTTGCATTGGATTCGCACAAAAAAAAGGTGCAGGAACCTTTTTTTGCCCCCGCAGTGGAATCGGAACGTATGGGTGTTCACATTCATAGTGTCTTTTCAGGCCAAATTGAATGGTACCCTGGCCTCGTGGCGGAAGACACAAGGTTTAGCCCGTAACACTACTCTTTTTTGAGAGCTGGACCCCGGGATCCAGTGCTTTGTTTTTTTCAGCCATAAAGCTTCCTGGCAGGGTGCTATACGGGTCCAGGGGAGTGGAACCCCCGATAAAAAGGGGCCCGGTCCTTAAAGGTTTTTTAACGGAGCCCGCTGGGAGGGGTGAAGATTGGGTCTGTTTGGTTTTACCACAGAATCCCTGCAGCGGGATAAGGTAAGTGGAGATTCCTAAGGAATTTTAAATTTTCTTATGAATTTTCTCCTTTAAAAGTAAATGTTGTCATGCCTAAAGTCACCACTGGAGGCTGTATAGAGCATGTACCTTGTTCATGCTTTCCATATCTCGCTTTGTGTCAGCAGAAGTTGCAGGCTTCCTCCGGCTAAGCAGTCCCAAGCCTTCGGTTGTTGAAGGGGGGATTTTTTTCTAAAACACCCTCCACCTGGGCAGAAGCTCTTTCCCTCTCCCGGAATAGGCAGGGGGAGCCCAGAATGATCGGCGGATGCTGATCTGCTCTTCCACCGCCTCAGCACGGCGGTTCTCCATCTCCTCTCCACCCCCCCCACACACACACACACACACACACACACATGCTGATGGCCCGCTCACGCACAAGAAATTGTCTTTTTTGAAAAGAGGGGGGGTACGGTAGGAAGGCAGAGGGGGCATGGCTTTGCGCGGCGTTGGTGTGCCTCAACGTCCACAGCGCGGGTGCATAATAAAAAGCTCCATTTGCAGACTGCAGGCTGACGGAGGGACACGAGCAGATAGGGGCATGTAAGTGGTGGCACAGGCATTCCTCTAGGCACATTTACTGAGCATCAGGCTGAGCATTAATAGCAGCGGCAGTTGCTGGACTATTTGCTCAAGGAAGAAAGGTTAGCGGCTTTAATCGTATCTTCCCAGAGTGGGAGAAAACGCAACAGGTCCCCTTCTACTACCCAGGACCCTCAAACAGAGGAACTGGAGGCGGGAGAAGATGAATTCCCCTCAAGGGACCGTGAAGAGGCTGATGTCCTTCAGCTTCACAATCTGAAAGATTGCTGGTGCAATCTCTTACTGAAATGGTCCGCTCCACATTTATGTTACCCTTAACTGAGTCGGTTGGTAAGCCCACTTCTTGTTTGGGTTTGCTAAAGCCTCCTCAAGCTTTGCATGCTTTTCCTGTCCATTCATTGCTGGAGCAGCTTATGTATTCTGAGTGGGATCACCCAGATAAAATTTTTTTCCTCCAAAAAATTCTCAGCACTTCATCCCATGGAGGAAAAATTCACCAAAAAGTGGGAGATACCAGCAATTGACGCTGCTATATCCTCTGTGAATAAAGGTTTGACTTGTCCGGTAGACAATGCTTAAATGCTTAGGGATCCAACTGATAAAAATTGGAATTCCTGTTAAAAAACGCATTTTCTTTGGCAGGTTCAGTGACTCAACCTGAAATGGCAGCATTTGGGGGCGTGGCCAAGGCAGGCATGTGAGAGGACGCATCTCCCACAGCTCCCAGCAGTGATCCGGTAACCGATCCTCCCCCAGCCCACATACCGACTTTATTTTGCCCTATGCAGCACGGGCACGATCCTGAGACCCCAGGGGATCATCCGCCGGCTCTCTGCACCAGAGGAAAGTTCCGAAAAGGACAAACTGAGATGACGGGCCTGGAGATCCAAGATGGCGCCGCGGCGTCCTCAGTGAAGCACACACCGCGCGGACAGGACAAGCTGAAAGACTCTTGGTCTAAAGCAAGTAAGACGCCAAAATTCACTGGTAAAGACGCCCCTAGAGATATGATCTACTATGCACAGAAAATGGCTGGGACATTGGGAACAGAGCAGTCATCCAGCCAGGCTGGGACACATGCTATGCAGGCAGACATCACACAGATGCTCTGGGGAGAGGAGGAGGGGGAGCAGTCAGCCCTTGCATCTGGGGAACCACAAAGCTCAGCGGACCTGGACGCTGTACAGCCTACTTTAGCTGATATACTCAGAGCTGTGAACAACTGCACAGCTTCAGTTAACACCTTGAGGGAGCAATTTGGGGGCCTGAGAGAAGATGTGTCATTACTAAGGCAAGACATGCAAAAAATACGTGAGCGCACCACGGCTGTGGAAAGCAGAGTCAGTGACATGGAAGACCAATTACCACCTATAACACAAGATACCAGAACAGCACTGCAATTAGCCAGGGATGCATGCGATCATGCTGAGGATTTGGAAAATCGCTTAAGGCGAAACAATGTTCGCATAGTGGGGCTGCCTGAGAAGGTGGAGGGCAGGGACCCCACTACCTATGTTGAAAACTGGCTATTGGAACTTTTTGGGAAAAATGCATTCTCCCCAATGTTTGCGGTGGAACGTGCTCACAGAGTGCCCTCACGCCCTCCTCCACCAGGGGGCCCTCCAAGATCCATTCTTGCAAGAATTTTACATTACAAGGATAGAGAAGCAGTGCTGAGACATGCTCGAGAGAAGGCAAATGTTCTCCACAATGGTGTCCGGGTATCCTTCTACCCGGACTTCTCGGCAGAAGTCCAGAGGCGCAGAGCTAAATTCACTGACGTGAAACGCAGATTGAGACTTTTGCAACTCCCATACGCTATGCTATATCCAGCAAAACTTCGGATTGTGGTGAGAGGCCAAGCACAATTCTTTGAATCCGCTAAGGACGCTTCAGTCTGGTTGGATAGAAATGAGCAGGCACTGAAACGGCAGGCTTCACAAGACGAAGACTGAAAGGACTGAACCGGCTACTTGCAGAGAGCTGGGATACTAGAAAATGTTACTCTGTTCCTTTTTTCTAGATGGGCAACCAGAACATACCCTATCCTCTATTTCCAGTGTTGACAGATGTTCCTTGGCTGGGGGACTGAATATTCCTAAGCAGTGCAATGAGAGCGAATTGGACTAAAAGTTGAATTTACGAATGATCATTTTCAGTAAAAAAGAGCGATGGAATGTCGCACACGTTGCTAAAGTTGCCATGTTGGCAGAATGTGCAGTTTATAGCACAAGAGAGTTTTCTTTTTCACCACCCCCCACTGAAGCGGGGAAGATCCTAGCAATAAGAGTTACAAGCAGAACGAATGATACCTCAACAGGACACGAATTCATCAAACCTACGGCAAACCTAGCAGAACCTCGCTACAGAAATGGATCCACTACCGTGCACAGGTGCACACAAAGTACCGGTCAATACTACTCACCTACAAGCAGACATGGCGGACATCCCATTAGTATCCTGGAACGTTAGGGGACTACACTCTCCATTGAAGCGCACCATGATTCGCATGTGTTTGAAGAAGTACATCCCCGGAATTCTCTGCTACCAGGAGACCCACTTGACGGCGGACACTGTGAGCTTCCTGGGATACTCCTGGGTAGGAAAGGCCTATCACTCCACGCACACCTCCTATTCTAGGGGGTGAGCGTGTTGATCCATGGCAACCTGGACTTTGAAGAAATCGCAAATGAAATTGATAGTGAAGGTCGTTATGTTTTTCTCCATTGCAGGTTGGGTACACTGACTTGTGTGCTGGCGGTGGTATATATTCCTCCCCCCTTCACGGCGGCGGTGCTTAGGTCTCTGTTGACATTTATGGATGGCAGGCCTGATGCACCGCTGTTGGTAACGGGGGACTTTAATTGCTGCTTAAATCCAGTTGAAGATAGACACCCAGGACCCGGAGCCTCTGCCCTCTCCAGGGCTACCCCCCTGGCGCGGTTGTTGCAAGAGGTGGGCTGGGTGGATGTCTGGAGACATAGGAACCCAGGAGTTAGACAATTTACATGTTTTTCCAAAACCCATGGTTGTTTATCTAGAATTGACCTGGGGGTGTGCAGCTTAAACATGCTCCCGTTTGTTTCTGATGTGATGCATAGGCCCCGCAGTGTATCAGATCACTCACCAGTGGTTATACGGCTTATAATTGCCCCAATAATTACATTACCTAAAGCCCCTTGGAAATTCAATGCTTTTTGGTTGAAACTATTCCGCTCACACGAGGGTATAGTTGGGAGCATGTGTGAGTTTTTCCGCACCCAGGATCCAAATGAATCGATGATTGGGCAATGGGATGCCTTTAAGGCATATTTGAGGGGTGTGTTAATTGCTGAAATGAATAAGGTTAAACAAGACTCTTCAGCACTTAAAAATGAACTTGAAACTAGAGTACAAGAGATGGAACAATTATATGTCACGGATCCTTCTGATTCGACCAAGGAGGCATGGCAGGCGGCTCTTTCTGCATATCGCCAACTGCTGTCCTCATCGGCCGACAAGAAGAGATTCTTTGCTAAGCAGGCGTTTTTTGAGGAGGGCGAGAAAACAGGCCGCATACTGGCGAGAATCGCAAATTCATACCAGAAGTCCCCAACTATAGGAGCTATTAGGACTAAGGAGGGTAACATAGTTAACACGCCTGAAAAGGTGCTGCAGGAACTAAACGCGTTTTATGAAGATTTGTATAAGCCGGGTACATCTTATACATCTGAGGAGTTAGAACAATACTTAGGACAGATAGATTTCCCTAGATTAAACAAAGATCAGAGAGGGCTCTTGGAGAATCCCCTTACAGTGGAAGAACTACAGGAGGCGGTTGGATCTTTTCCTAACTGCAAAGCGCCCGGGGAAGACGGAATTCCCATAGAAATATATAAACAGTATCCTACTGAGTTACTACCCCAGTTGCTTAAAGTCTTTAATAGAGCTCGGGAGGAAGGCCGCCTACCAGGATCAATGTCAAAGGCCAATATCATTTTGTTACTCAAACCTGGTAAGGATCCAGTAGATCCAGGGGCGTATCGCCCGATTTCCCTGCTACAGAGTGACGTGAAAATATTAGCGAAAGCTCTGGCCATTAGATTAAATGGAGTTATTACTTTAATTGTCCATGGAGACCAAGCCGGTTTCATGCCCAATAAATCGACGGCAGTTAATTTGAGAAGACTATTCCTTAATATGCAATCCAAGGCAGACAATATGGGTTCCAGGGCCTTGCTGTCACTGGATGCCACTAAGGCATTTGACAGCATAGACTGGAATTATCTGTGGTCGGTCTTACAGAGTTTTGGATTTGGCCCCCAGTTTGTTTCTTGGATTAGGCTCCTCTATAGTCGACCGGAGGCCGCTGTGAGGGTTTCCGGCTATCCTTCCCCAAGCTTCGTGCTGAGGAGGGGTACGAGACAGGGATGTCCCCTGTCTCCTCTCCTCTTCGCGTTGGCTATTGAACCATTGGCGATCGGGATCAGGGCAAATCGGAGCATTACAGGCTTCTGTTACGGTGACATGCAGGAAAAAATTATGTTGTACGCCGATGACACCATGCTCCTACTCGGTGACACCGGCCCCTCCCTTCAGGAGGCCATGTCGACCATATCTAAATTCGGGAAGTTCTCTGGCCTGCATATAAATTGGTCAAAGTCTGCCCTTCTTTTATTAGATGGAGATGAATCACAGGAGGTGTGCTCCACTTGTCCCATCCCGATTGCCACTACCTTCAAATACTTGGGGATCCAAATCACGTCCCAGCCCCGGGACTTCATACATTTAAATATATTTCCACTCCTACAGCGCTTCAGAGACAAAATTAAGACCTGGAACTCTCTCTTAATGTCAGTAGCAGGTAGAGTAAACCTAGTGAAGATGATTCTCATGCCACAGCTACTTTATTTTCTACATAATACCCCTATGGTTATCCCCTTAAAAATATTTCACATAGTAAATGCCATTTTCCGAACCCTTATTTGGAAAAATGGACCCGCCCGGATCAAATTAGAACATCTACAGAGACCCAAGGACTGTGGTGGATTGGCATTGCCCAACCCATGGCTGTACTATCTGGCCTCTCAACTGCAGCATCTGATTGGTACATTTGTCCCGTCACAAAACTCATCCCACAGGCTAATGATTCACACAGTGGGTAAGGGACCGATTCACATGGCTTTAGAGGCGTTGGCCTTCACTAAACCACATAAAAAATACCCAACGTTCAGTCTGATTCAAAAGGTGTGGAATAAGACCAAATATCTCCAGAACGTAGATGGATATACGGAATATAGTCCTATTTGGCACAATGACACATATGGGGAACTAGCTAAACTACAATGCGGAGCTCTTTGGAAGCAGTTTGGAATCACTCATATAAAGCATATATTTAGGGAGGGTGTGCTGCGCACATTTTCTGATTTAAAAGAAGCGTATAATCTGCCAGCATCAATGTTATTTTACTATATGCAACTCAGACACGCAGTACAGACACAGGGCCGCTCTTCAGAGTGGCACTTATCGCCAACCCCGGTTTTCAACCTTCTGGGGGATGCTGGCTCATCTAAGGGATTTATCTCCCAATGCTATGCCATCCTGTTGCAATCCGTGATGGGACATCATCCCTTGAGGGTGAGGGAGAAGTGGGAGGCAGAGGTGGGACAGCTAGACGGGGATCAGTGGGAGGAGATCTTTCAGGCAGTGAACCAATGTTCACTTAATGTGTCACGAAAACTCACCCAACTATATATACTATTGAGAACATATTATACTCCGCACAGGTTACATTTAATGAACAGGCTGACGGAACCAACATGTACTAGATGTAAACGTGAACATGGTGACCTGATACACATGCTGTGGAGATGCCCCAAGTTACACATGTATTGGGCAGGAGTGGTGCAAAATATTAACTCAATCTTTAATGTGAGTCTTCCACAGGATCCTAGAGCGTGTCTCTTGGGTGCTTTGGAGGAATACGAATGGGAGGGACACAACAGAGAAGCTGTGCATAGAGTACTTTTTCAGGCCAGAAGGCTGATTATGACTCACTGGAAGTCCGATAGGTCCCCGACTGTCAAAGAGTGGACTGAAAGTATTAACACGACTCTAAAAATGGAAAAGTTGATTTACCAACATAGAGGAAGCATGCCAAAATTTGAGAAAATATGGGGTCCATGGTTAGATGTACCGGGATTAGCACCTATGGAACTGGTATATGACAGGTTGTTAGGAATCAATGCCGGGTGAGACATGGATAGAGGTTAACTGTGATTGGAACAAGCTTTTAGCTGTTATATTGAGATTGTTACTTGGCTATTGGATTATGTGTTGCATAAGAGGTACTGTGTAATCCTGTTTACAATGTTTGTAATGCTTTCCCTGCAAACTCAATAAAATCTTGTTGGATAAAAAAAAAAAAAGAAATGGCAGCATTTGGGGTATGTCAATCCTTGAAAGACCAGTTAAAACAGGTGCTCAAGGTTATCCCTGATCAGCAGGCCCAGGATTTAGCCGAGCTACCAGGGGCTTTATGTTTTGCAATTGACGCTATGAGAGATTCTATTCTTCAGGCCTCGCATCTTACACTTGGGCTGGTGCATATGCGTAGAATCCTATGGTTGAAAAATTGGTCAGCCGAAGCGCCATGCAAAAAACTCCTGGCTAATTTTCCTTTCCCCGATGAACGGCTGTTTGGGAATGATTTGGATAAATACATCCAAAAAATTTCAAGTGGGAAAAGTACCCTTTTGCCAGTTAAGAAAAGAAGTAAACGTCTTTCATTTAAACTAACTCCTTCTCCAGTACCAGGGGCATCATCCTCCAGGCAGTCACTACGGCCTTCCGCTGTCAGGTTCAAGAGGTAAACCTCAGGGTCAACCCCAGGGACAAAAGAAGTCCTGGGAAAGGAAACCTACAAAACAAAATACTAAAGCCTCTTTATGAAGGGGCGTCCCCACTCGCTCGAGTGGGGGGAAGACTTTTACAGTTCTCAAGGATCTGGCAGGAGGAGTTTCGAGACAGATGGGTGATCTCCACGATAGCTCTAGGTTACAAATTAGAGTTCCGAGAGCTCCCGTCTCCTCGTTTTCTCAGATCAAACGTTCCCAAAGATCCAGAGAAAAAGAAGTCTCTCTTTCAAGCATTAGACCGGCTTGTGTCTCAGAGTGATCATGGAGGTTCCCATGGAAGAGCAGGGGCTGGGGTTTTATTCAAACCTCTTCACGGTGCCAAAACCAAATGGTGATGTCAGACCCATTCTAGATCTCAAGCATCTGAACCGATTCCTAAATATCCGCTCGTTTCGCATGGAATCAATCAGATCAGTAGTCTCCATCTTGCAAGGAGGAGAACTTCTGGTGTCAATCGACATCAAATATGCATACTTGCATGTGCTTATTTTCCCCGCTCACCAGAAATATCTAAGTTTCGAGGTAGAAAATCTCCATTTTCAGTTTGTAGCTCTGCCTTTCGGTCTAGCTACTGCTTCTCGGGTATTTACAAAGGTCCTGGCCCCTCCTCTGGCCAGATTAAGGGCTCAAGGTATAATGATTATAGCTTACCTAGAGGATCTGCTCTTGATAGACCAGTCGGTAGCCTGCTTAGACCGAAGTATGGTCACCACAGTCAACTACCTGAAATACCTAGGTTGGATTCTCAACCTAGAGAAATCTTCCTTAAAACCATCAAAGAGATTAGTATACTTGGGTCTGATCATAGCTACAGCCCAGAAAAGGGGTATTCTTGCCCCAGTCAAAAATTAGCGCCATAAAGGAGCTGGTTCAGGTGGTCAGAGCAAAGAAGAATCCTCCTATTCAGCTTTGAATGAGGTTATTGGGAAAGATGGTGGCTTCATTCGAGGCCGCTCCTTACTCTCAGTTTCATTGGACACTGCTGCAAAACAGTATCCTATGGGCCTGGAACAAGAAGGTCCAAGTTCTAGATTTCCCAATGCGTCTGTCTCCAAAGGTGCGCTGGAGCCTCAGTTGGTGTTTGATATCCAAAAATCTACAGAAGGGAAAATCCTTCCTACCAGTTACCTGGAAGGTGGTAACAACAGATGCCAGCCTTTCGGCTTGGGAAGCAGTCCTGGAAGAGGCGACTGTCCAAGGGAAATGGTCCAGAACAGAAAGGACCTTGCCCATCAACATTCTAGAAATTCGGGCAGCGTGCTTGGCCCTGAGGGCCTGGACATTCAGGTTGCAGGATTGTCCTGTCAGGATCCAATCAGACAATGCCACTGCCGTGGCCTATATCAATCACCAAGGGGGCACAAGAAGTTGTGCGGTCTAGAGAGAGGTGAATCATATCCTAAGTTGGGCAGAAAACCATGTACCTTGCCTATTGGCAGTCTTCATTCCAGGAATATAGAATTGGCAGGCGGACTGGTAGCCATATCTTCTGCAAGAAGGGTATCAGAGTTGGCTGCTCTTTCTTGAAAAGAGCCATATTTAATTATTCACAAGGATGGGGCAGTAGTGCGTCCTCATCCTAACTTTCTACCAAAGGTAGTGTCAGGTTTTCATCTAAACCAGGATGTTGTTCTACCTTAATTTTTTCCAGAACCCTGTTCTATGGAAGAAAAGTCGCTACATTCTCTTGATTTAGTAAGAGCAGTCAAAGTCTACTTGGAGGCGACTGCTCAGATTCGAAAAACTGATGTTTTGTTTGTGTTGCCTGAAGGTCCTAAAAAAGGACAGGCAGCATCAAAATCTACTATTTCTAATTTTGGCAAGTAATTGTTCAAGCTTATGGTTTGAAGAGGAAGATTCCACCTTTTCAAATCAAAGCGAACTCTACCAGGGCTGTTAGTGCGTCATGGGCAGTGCATCACCAAGCCTCCATGGCTCAAATCTGCAAGGCCGCAACTTGGTCTTCAGTCCATACATTTACCAGATTCTATCAGGTGGATGTAAAAAGGCATGAGGATATCGCCTTTGGGCGCAGTATGCTGCAGGCAGCAGTATAGGTCCTCAGGTCTGATGGTGCCCTACTTTTGTTTGTGTTTCCCTCCCCTCAGATAGCATTGCTCTGGGACATCCCACATATTAACTACTATGGCTCTGTGTCCCGTGATGTACGATAAAGAAAATAGGATTTTTATAACAGTAAACAGTGCTACTTACCTGTAAAATACTTTTCTTGGAGTACAGCATGGACACAGAGGTCCCTCCCCTTTTTTGATACACAGATATTGCTTTGCTACAAAAATTGAGGTACTCCCAGTAATGGGAGGGGTTATACAGGGAGTGAACTTCCTGTCTTAGGGTGTGTCAATGTCCATCACCTAAAGGTGGCCTTTATAACCCACATAGTAACTACTATGGCTCTGTGTCCCGTGATGTACTCCAAGAAAAGGATTTTTACAGGTAAGCTGTTATAAAATCCTATTTTTTTTACTTTTTGCTACAATAAACATCCCAAATTTAAAAAAAAATAAAAATCTTCATCAATTTAGGCCAATATGTATTCTACATATTTTTGTTAAAAAAAAAAAACAATAAGCATATATTGATTGGCATTTTTATTTTATTTTTTACTAGTAATGGCGGCAACCAGCGATTTTTATCAGGACTGCGACATTGTGGCAGACAGATCAGACACTTTTTTGGGGACCATTGACATTTATACAGCGATCAGAGCTAAAAATAGCCACTGATTACTGTATAAATGTCAGGGAAATGGGTTAACACTAGGGGGCGATCAAGGGGTTAAGTGTGTTCCCTAGGTGTGTTTCTAACTGAGGGGATGTGACTGACTAGAGGAGGAGCCAGATCGCTGTTCCTACTTAGTAGGAACAGACTATCTCTTTCTCCTCCCGTCAGAACAGGGATTTGTGGGTTTACACACAATTCCTCATCCTGGCTCTCGTGCCCATGATCGCGGGTGGCCGGCGGCGATCATGCCCACTGGCTATGTGCATTAGGTCCCCCCCGCTGTGCAGTGCACGCTTGCTATGGTTCTTAAAGGAGCTGCTGTACATACACGGCGATTCGCGCAGGAGAGCCATCCTGCACCCGTGTATGTACAGGAGCTGGTCAGGAAGTGGAAAAAGAGTAAAAAATGTAAGTGGATGTGAACCCTCACATATCCCCAGTGAAGTGAACAGACACAGATGATACACAGTGATAAAACAAATCTCCCTCCATTCGTTTTACATGTATATCTATCTGCTGTCTTCATATATGGTTTAGAAAGTTCAGATCATGTTAGATTTTCTCTTCCTGTTCAGCACTGTAGTGAAGACTGGGCATACAGCCAAGACAGCTGATTGGAGGAAAGGCACTTACCCCCTCTCTCCTTGTAGGTACAAACTTTCCACTCTTTTTTGTGAATTGTTTAGGATTCTGCTAATCTATTTATAGCATCCTCCCCAACACAAAACTCAGGCTGCTTTTATCATATGTGACAGAATACTTATGGCGTTATCAGGCCGATAACGGAAGAACGGAGCAGGAGACGGCTACGGGATATAAGGCTTTGAAGAGAGATAAGACAACACTGCAGATATATGTGCCCAGCTCAAATTTCATGAGTCGGGTTTACATCCACTTTAATACACTTCATACATCACAAAACAAACAGAAAGTGCATAAGTAACTAAAACTTCCATAATTCATTAAGTCTATAAATCATCTCAGATATGCTGCTGTCCCTGACAACGTGCCTTTACATGAAACACACAGGGCAGAGCTTACTTGTGTCATCATCACACACGCCAGAGGTCAGGAGAGTTGGCAGGTGGTAGTGCCAGTACTGTGTTGGATGTTTTATGCCTTGAGATAGATCTTTTTGATAAACCGGTTGATTTTAGTTGATACTGGGCCATGGACTATTTATATATCTATATATATTTTGTTTTCTCTCTGAATGGCATGCTTTTTTGTTGTTGATTGAGCTGATGAAATAGTAGAGCCCCTGAGTGTGTGGAATGCCAGAGGTGTATCCCGGGCTGTGGCTGCTGTGCTCATTCCATCCATGCTGTATTGACCTCCTATAATTTTGAGGTCTGCCTGTTTGGTTAAGAATGTGTACTGCCGAGGGCTCCAAACTTTCTAAACAAAGGGCCAGTTTACTACTGTGCTCCACATTTTAGGGGGGCCGGACTCTGGTCAGTGGGAGTAGATGATGACTCAGGCTTGGTGGCAAGTAAAGGAAGGAGAGGGGCAGAAAAAATAATTACACAGCACCCCTGTGGTTTGGAGAAGGACTAGTGCCCCATCATTGCTGTCAGTGGGAGGAATAGTTTCCCAAGGGTCGGATAAAGGCAAGCAAAGGGCCACATTTGGGCTGCAGGTTGCTGACCACTGTTATACTGTATATCTGAAAGTGGTGGAGAACTTTGAACACTAGCAGTGATTGGAAATTTCACAAGCACCAGTCGGAGATGATTTACGAACTTGTTATTTATGAGGAAAATTTTATACTTAACGGTAATTTTCCTTTCCTGATGCAAGCATGACAGCATATACATATGGGTAGGCTCCGCCCCCTGCCCTATCACAGGACCGGTTATACTATAAGATTATGTCTCCTCCCTGGCTGCAGTATTCTCGTAATTTAGTATCACTGCGAGGCCTTTCGTTTCTTTCTTTCCTTCATTTTTTTTTTTTTTTTTTTTAACGGGAGGGACCCCTATATGCTGTCATGCTTGCATCAGGAAAGGAAAATTACCGTTAGGTAAGTATAACATTTTCCTCATTCCTGACACAGCATGACAGCATATACGTATGGGATGTACAAAATCACCAGACAGATGGGTGGGTAATGCTGTACTATTTATTCTATATACACATTTATATAGTTTTATTTGTTTATGTCAATTGCTCCAACACCGAGTGGCCAAACTGTGCTGTAGTTAAAGCCGCAGGATCCACTTATAGTGGTTTAGAAAGGTATTGAAGGTTGCCCAAGTCGCGGCCCTACAGATTAGTTAAGGGGTAACCCCTCGGAAATTCGCCCATGAGCCGCCATTCCCCTTGTAAAGTGAGCCCTAAGCTCTGCTGGGGGATCAAGGTTTTTTGCGGTATAAGCTCTCCGTATGACCTGTACTAGCCACGATGACTGTCCTTGTGGGCTCTGCTAGCCCTTTTCTGCTCCCTTCTGTGATGATGAACAGATTTTCTGCCTTCCTGAATGATGTCGTCATTTCTAAGTAGGTCTTTAAGATGGACCCAACATCCAGATTGTGTGGTATGTCTGACGTCTCTGCCTGAAAGGTTGGTAGTACTACTTCCTGATTCCTATGGAATGGGGTATTGATTTTAGGTCTGTAGCGCGGTAGTGTTCTTAATATTACCCTGTCTGCGAGGTGGCAACAGTATGGTGGCTTATAGCCTAAGGCTTGTATATCTGATACCCTCCTGCCTGAGTCGATTGCTGTAAGAAATACTGCTTTTAGAGACATGTTCCATAGAGATGTAGTCTGCCCTGACTCGAAGGGGCTTTGTAACAAAAAATCCAAAACTATTTGGAGATCCCATGGAGGGACATATGATCGTTCTGCGGGACGAATTCTCGCACTTGCTTTTAAAAACTGATGGATTAGGCACCGTGATGCCCACTTAACTCCTGACAATGCTGTCAGGGCTGAGATTTGTACTCTGAGTGTACCGACACTGAAGCCTTTGTCCAGACCTGTTTGGAGGAAGCTTAGAACCTGGGGTTCTGATGGTGCCCGGGGGTCGAACTCTTGGTCTTCCGCGAAGGATATGAATTTTTCCCATATTCGGGAGTAGGTCTGGTTAGTGGTGGTTGTTCATGCCTTTAACAATGTTTCCACTACAGCTGCTGAACACCCTGCTTCTTCTAGCCTTTTCCTTTCAGCCTCCAAGCTGCTAAGTGTAGAACTACTGGGTCTGCATGTACTACTTGGCCTTGTTGTAGTAGGTTCGGTATGTTCGGAAGAGGTATTGGAGGTTCCACCGCTAAGGGATATTGGAGGTTCCACCGCTAAAGACTGCAATAATGGGAACCACGGTCTGCGTGACCACATTGGAATTATTGCTATCACCATCCCTGAGTGCGTCTTTATTCTGTTGAGTAATCTGAAGACTAGTGCAATCGGAGGGAACACATAAGCTAGACTGCAAACCCATCTGGTATTAAGGGCAGCTGTTGCTTCTGCTTCTTGGAACCTTGCCCTGGACAGAAACCGCCTGCACTTTGTGTTGGCTGTGGTTACCATTAGATCCATGTCCAGGTAGCCCCATTATCTGCATATCCAATGGAAGACTGATTGGTTCAGAGACCATTCGTTGTGGTCTAAGGTTCTCCTGCTCAAGGTGTCCGCAATAAAGTTTTGCATGGCTGGGATACAGACCGTTGAAAGATGGGCTAGATGTTGTTGTGCCCACTCCATTATTGGTGTTACTTCAGCGAGTAACGACCGACTTTGCGTTCCACCGTCTTCTCACATACGTGACTGCTGTCCTATTGTCCATCTGGATGACCACGCTTGTTCCCTGAATCTGTGTGTGAAATGCCTTCAATGCGCAGAGGGCTGCCCTCAACTCTATCATATTGTAGACCTCTCTCTGTCTGTGTCTCCACCTGCCTTGGGCTAAGAGCCCCTTGTAGTGTGCACCCCATCCCGCTGCTGAGGCATCTGATGTTATCACTTGCGGGGGTTTGGTACTAGTTGATGGTGTTTGTGAAGATTTGCCGGATCTTTCCACCATTCTAGGGACTTTCTCATCTTTGACCATTGGGATTGTCGCAGCTAATGTTCCCAGGAGACTGAGGCAACGTGATGCTGATAGATAGGTCATCTTCGATATCTCTTCTACTTTGGTCAGGAGTGCTGCCATCTTTTCCTTGGGCAGCTCTATAGTGTTTCTGTGGGTGTCGAGGACTGCACCTAAGAATAATAGCCTTTGTTCCAATTGGCTCTTCCACCAATTGATAATCCATCCGAACTCCTGTAACTTTTCTATCAGTATTTGACGATGGTTTAGCAGTATCTGTGGGCTCTTCGTTGTCAACAGGATATCGTCTAAGTAGTGAAAGGCTTGTAGGCCTTGTCTGCGTAGAATAGTTATTATTGGTAACATAACTTTCGAGAAAGTTCTGGGCGAGGTAGACAGGCCAAACGGTGGGCACACAAATTGGTAATGCTGATTTGATACTGCGAACAGTAGATACTTGTGGAACTGCGGATGCACCGAAACATGCAAGTATGCATCTTTTAGGTCGAGGGACAACATCCAGTTGCCCTTTGACAGGGCCTGCACTACAGACTGCAATGATTCCATCTTAAAGCTCTGGACCGAGATTCATTTGTTCAGGTCTCTTATATCCAGGATGGGCCATAAGTCGCCTTTTTCTGCACCAAGAAAAGTGGTGAATAGAAACCTTGCATTTGCTCCTGTACTGGTTCTATTGCGCCCTTCTGTAGTAGCGTCTGGATATATTCGAATATTATCCGCGCTCTCTGTTGATTGTGTGGTAATCGTGTGGGAGAGAAAAGGGGCGTTTTGGGTAGGGATAGGAATTTCCAACGATGTCCTGCTTGGACCACGTCTATGACCCAAGGCTCTTTGACTTACGCTCGTGTCTGGACAGAGTATCTGTGCAACCTGGCTCCTATTGCCCCCATCTGGAATGGAAAACTGTCAAAAGGGTTTCTGCTGCTCCGAAGTTGATCCTGTCTTTGGCATTCGTGCCACTGTATTCTGAGCTGTTCTTCCAGCTTTTTATACTCCTTTAAGAGGTCTGAAAGGTCTGAATTCTCTCACCTTACTTGGATACTGCTTTCTCCCCTGGAAACGTCTTTGTTTTGGTTTCATATCTTGCGGGAGCATACCTGACTTGCCTCCAGTGACTTTTGAAATTGCTGACTCTATTTTTTACTAAACAGGGCAGTTACGTCGAACGGAATGCGGCACCAGTTTATCTTTGATGATATATCTGCTGTCCACGATTTAAGCCACAGCGCCCTCCTCGCCATTACTGATGACTGCATGGCCCTGGCTGAGCAGCGCATGGCATCAATTGCTGCTTCGCCGACAAAGTCACCCGAAAGTTTAATGTTGGTCAATAATTTGAGGGCTGTGGTCATATCTGTTTCTGATTGCAGATCTGCTTCTACGCTCTCTGCCCAAGACATAATAGCCTTGGCCAAAGAGGTAAGCACCAGAACAGGTCTACATGTGTTGCCTGCTGCTGTAGGCTCTTTTTATGTCCGCATCCATCCTTCTGTCTAAAGGCTCCTTAAAGGACACTGCACCTTCCATGGGAAGGGTTACATGGCGGGCGAGTCTCATAACTGCCGCATCTACAAGAGGTGGTGTTTCCAAGGAGTGCATATCCTCCGTTTTGAATGGGTACATGCGATTAAATCTGTTGACTGGGGATACTTTCCTGTCCACCTTCTCCCACTCTTCTTTAATAATGTCTTTCACCTCTTCGATAAGAGGGAACGAGAGACTTGTTTTTCTCAATTGGGGGTAATATCTCCTAGTTTTAGCAGGTTGCGTTATTTCTTCTTCCCACTCTAGTGCTTCCCTAACTGCCTTTACTAAAGACTGTACTGAGGAGTATCTGAAACTTATGGTGTCCTCTTGCTGGGATTCCTCTCCAGAACTGGACCCTGGGGAAGGATCTCTTAGCCTCTGGGCTGCCGTCAGGCTCACACCACTCTCCCCAGGCTGACTAGTTGTGGTCGTTAGGTCTTGTAGAGACTCTTTGACTGTTTATTTGATTATTCGGACCATTTCAGCCTTTTCGGCTTCTTTATCCATTGCCGCTTCTAATAGGCAAACTTTACATAACATTTTCCCTGTAAGAGCTTTTAATCCACATCCTACGCAGAGACCGTCTTTAGACCCTTCTTCCTGATGTGCATATTCTACTCTGTGCTGGCTTTGTTTGCAGGCTTTAGAGTGTGTAGCCGACCTCTCAGAGCTTGAGGCATGTTGCTGCTGTGTCTCCTTGCTCTTGGAGGAGTGTTGTGGCTGATAAGGGCTGAAACAGATTACAGCCTGTCAGTATGTGCACTCTTTTTTAGGATGTCATGCAGACACATATACCTACCTGCCCTTACCTTAAGATACGTGGCTGGTCCCTAGGAGATATAACCAAAAAACTGCGCTGGCAACGAGAAATTATATGGTGAAAATGAGAACGTGTCAAACCAAATGAGAACCCAAATGCATAAAAAAATTGTGGGAACAAAATAAATAAAATGTTGATATCAAAGATAAATGAGGTAGGATATATACCTAGCACACCACACTATGCATATAATGAAACATGCACAAAAGCGTTAGAAAACATAACTCATGATAGCATGTATAAAGTGTACATAACATACATGTGCAACAGTGAAGTGATATGGGTAGACCTATCACTGCCCCAAAACCAAAAAATTAGATAAGGGTGTGAGCATATATAAAGTGTACATAATATACATGTGCAACAGTGAAGTGATAAGGGTAAACCTATCACTGCCCCCAAAATCGAAAAAATTGGGATATGGGTGTGAGTGCTCACCTATTTTAACAAACACCAATATAAATGACACTGATGGGATCTTCTGAAAAGATGCTGCATGAATTAATAAAAAAGTCACCAATAATAAAGGTTACAAACTAGAGGTGTTAGGTTGGATGGCAAACTCCCATAGCGGAAACAGTAAACAGACTCCCAGCCAACCTCTCCGTATAGTATGCAGAGCAAGCGGTGAACTGATGCTGGAAAAACCCGGAAGGAGCCTTTGGAGGACCTCAGAAGCTCGCGTTCCACACAGAAGGAGAGAAAAGAAAAGGTATATGGTGTAAAACCTTAGGGTACCAAGGGTCACCTGCGCATATTATGCGCTACTCACGGGACCGCGATGTAAAGCAGGCAATCAGATGCTAGGTTGGTTCGCCGCTGGCCAGCGTGCGTTCCACCCGCTCCAGGAAGTGATGTCACTGGTTACTGGTTCCTAGTTTAGCGTAGGCAGGATGTTGCGTCGACGTGTTTCGCCCCTCCCCCAGGGCGTCATCAAAGACAGTACTGTCTCAGTCACTTGTCCCAACATTGGCAATGTAAACTTTCATTTGCATGTCTCCTACCTGTATTCTCGGATCGATTACCGTGGCGCCTGACAACTTCACGCTGGTACATTTGTGTCCTCACAGGTTGCGCACTGTCCTCCATACCTTGAAGCTATTTAAGTGCTGGGGTGGGTGAGCTCCTTCTGCGGCCTCCTGAGACGCTCCTCGTGCTGTTTCCGATACCAGAATTACCTCCGCCGCCATCTTGCTACACCCAGAAGTTATAGCTTGTATTTTGATGTACAGCTTACTGGAAGTTGTGTTTCCGCCATCTTGCTTCACTCAATGAGGCTGCTAATCCCGGAAGTAGTGATTCCGCCATTTTGAGAATGGGCAGCCCTCTGCATGTTTGCTGTTTTCTGATGGCTCTCGTAGACCAGATACCTGCACCCCTCTCCAGGATCCTTGTGGGGTGAGGTCTCCCCCATATAGGCGTTCATGTCAGCCTTTACAGCGGGGAGCTTCAATACAGGAAAGGCTTGAACCTGTGCGGCTTGGTCAGAAGTGTCTGACAAGGTGAGGGAAAAATTAAATATCCTGCTCTTTCAGCAGCAGTGGCTGTTAGCAGTGAGGAAAAAAAAAGAATACTACAGCCAGGGAGGAGACCTAATCTTATAGTATAACCGGTCCTGGGATAGGGAAGGGGGTGGAGCCTACCCATACCTTTATGCTGTTATGCTGTGTCAGGAATGTACCGCTTCACATTTGGTGGTGTATGAAACTTATTAACTTTTTTTTTTTTTAACACTGTCAAAGTTATGATTTCCATCACATGACACTTATGAATTTCACATACCGTATTTTTCTGTGTATAAGACGCTACTTTTTCCTAAAATAGACTGAAAAATGAGCAGCATCTTATACATGGTCAGTCAGCCTGGGAGAGAGCCGCGCGAGTGCGTAGCTGCTCATAGCTTGTCAAACGGCTTCTTCCAATCACAAGCGTTATGTTAGTGACGTCAGCTGGATGTGGAGGCGGAGAGTGCGCAGATGCAATCCCGTTGGATGTGGAGAGTGTGCAGATGCATCACGGACCGGAGCGTTTTGAGCCCAAGATGTCAGAGAATACCGGTAATAAAAGTAAGCGATTGTCTTATTCTGCAAAATTCAACTGAATGTAGTTAGCTATGCAAAAGAGCATGTAAATAGAGCTGCAGAGACAGTTTGGACCTCCCCCCACTGAGAGTATAATCAGACAGTGGAGAAAACAGAAGGAGCAACATCTTAAGATGCCAAAAAAAAGAAGGCCTTAAGAGGAAAAACAGCATAATGGCCAAATTTGGAGCAGAGGCTTAAAACATGGATTATGGAGAAGCACCAGAGTGGCTTATGTGTGTCAACCAAACGTATTCAATGCCAGGCAAAAATGTTTGCAAGCAAAATGAACATTGTCGATTTTACAGGAAAGGCAAAATGGTGCTTCAATTTCATGAGGAGAGAAGGGTTGGCCATGAGAATACAAACAAAGTTAGCGCAGAAAATGGCACCAGTTTCACTCCTATGTCATACAACTTCGGAAAAAATATGATTTTGAACCAAGTCAGATTGCAAACATAGATGAGGTCCCCCTCAATTTTAATGTGCAAGGCATCAAAACAGTGGCACACAAAACAACTGGCCATGAAAAGACACACTATACTGCTGTGCAGATGGTACTAAACTGCCTCCTATGCTAATTTTTAAGAGGAAAACCTATCCTACTGAGACCATACCACCTGGCATTATTGTGCACATTCAAGGGATGGATGAATGAAGACATTATGGCGATTTGGTTTGCAAATGTTTGGTCCAGAAGACCTGGAGGGCTCTTAACCGCTTCAGCCCCGGAATATTTTACCCCCTTCCTGACCAGAGCGTTTTTTGCGATTCGGCACTGCGTCGCTTTAACTGACCATTGCGCAGGCGCGCAACGTGGCTCCCAAACAAAATTGACGTCCTTTTTTTCCCCCAAATAGAGCTTTCTTTTGGTGGTATTTGATCGCCTCTGCCATTTTTATTTTTTGCGCTATAAACAATATAAGAGCAACAATTTTGAAAAAAACGTGTTATTTTTTACATTTTGCTATAATAAATATCCCCCAAAAATATATAAAAAAACATTTTTTATCCTCAGTTTAGGCCGATCGTATTCTTCTACATATTTTTGGTAAAAAAAATCGCAATAAGCGTTGATTGGTTTGCGCAAAAGTTATAGCGTTTACTAAATAGGGGATAGTTTTATAAAATTTTTTTTTTTACTAGAAATGGCGGCGATCAGCGATTTTTTTTTTTGTGACTGCGACGTTATGGCGGACATGTCGGACATTTTTGACACATTTTTGGGACCATTGTCATTTATACAGCGATCAGTGCGATTAAAAATGCATTGATTACTGTGTAAATGACACTGGCAGTGAAGGGGTTAACCACTAGGGGGCGGAGGAGTTAAGTGTGTCCTAGGGGAGTGATTTCTAACTGTTAGGGGGATGGGCTGGTGTGTGACGTCACTGACCTCTGCTCCCAATGACAGGGAGCAGAGATCGAGTGACACTTGTCACTAGGCAGAACGGGCAGATGCTGTTTACATCAGCATCTCCCCGTTCGTCCTCTCTGTGAGGCGATCGCGGGTATCCCCGCGGCGATCGAGTCCGCGGTACCCGCGACCCGACTCACGGAGCTCCTGGCCGGCGCGCACGCAATGGCACGGCGGGGAATTCAAATGGACGTACAGGTACGTCCATTTGCCCAGCCGTGCCATTCTGCCAACGTACATCGGCGTGCGCCGGTCGGGAACTGGTTAAAGAAGCCAGCTCTGCTTGTCTTTGATCAATTCCGAGCACATTTAACAGAAAAGACTAAAAGGGTTGCATCAGATTTGCGAACACACCTAGCAGTTATTCCTGGTGGACTTACAGGTCAGCTACAGCCACTAGATGTTTCAATTAACAAACCATTTAAAGTCCTGATCAGAGAAGAATGGAGTAGATGGATGCAAAAAACAGGTGATAACATGACACTGGCAGGAAGAGTAAAAAAAAAAAACAACCTTTACTGAGGTCTGCAATTGGGTCCTAAACTCATGGTATGGCGTCAAACAAGAGGTGATTGTAAAGTCCTTCAAGAAATGTGAAATCAGCAATGCCATGGACGGAACTGAGGATGATCTCGCATATATAGACAGTGACTCAGAAGACAGCAGTGATGCAAAAGAAGTTGAAGAAATTCTGTCTGGAACTAGTGATGAAGAAGAGAACATTAATGCAACAGTGGCTGATTAAAGTGATATGCTGCATAATATACTGGTATGTAAACGTTACCTAGGGTAATTACTAAATAAAATGTGTTATGTTTTACCTATGTTTAAAATATTGATTTCTTAATTTTGGGTTGGAAAAGTGAAGGGCATCTTATACATGGAAAAATATAGTAATTGATCAGATTTTTATATTTAAAGCAACAAAACATACTTTTCTTTTTTTTTCCAAACCTGCACAACAGTAGCAGGATGAGCTAAAGGCCTTTGTATATTGTGCAGTGAAAGGAAATGATGATCACAGCCAGAAAAGGTATAAGCCTCGATAAGAATTTGATAAATCCACCTGAAAGACTAAAGCCACATACATACAGGTAGAATGTCAGGAGAGATTTAACACCAAAAAACCCCGGCCAACATTCTGACCGTGTACATGTCGGTCGGCCGGTCTGTCAGACAGCAGCAGCCGTTTGGACGTGCATGCTGGAAAACCAGCAGCCTACCGCCTCTCACACAGCTCAGCGAGGAAGTTAACTGGACTAACCTTGCATGGTTAGTACAGCGGCTCCAAATGGAGCAGGCAGATTTTGCACAAAAAAAATAAACTGGTGTGTTCCCAGCTTAAGTCGCTTGACCTTTTCACAGACCATCCAGTTAATAAATAAAATGACTCGCCGTAGCAAAAAGGTAAACCCTAATGGCGTGAACCACATGAAGGCAATGAAAGGCCACCTCTCTGGGATGTGTAGGATGAGGACAGAGATGGCAGAACAATGTCCTTTCAAGTAGAAGGCTGACACCACCTTAGGTTATATGGACAGGCAAGTACGAAGAACCATTTTATCGTAGTGCAATACCTAAAAGGGCTGTTTACAAGAATTAGCTGCAAGCTAGGACACCTTATACAAGCGGACGTGATTATCTCAAATAGTGGCCTTTCTGGTGGCTAAGACAAGAGGGGAATATCCCAGATATTTTCAAAGGGAGTCTTTTGCAAGGCAGACAAAACAAGACTTAAGTCTTAAGAGGGCAAGTAAGGTCCCGAAGGGGGAATAATGTTGGTAACCCTTTGAATGAAGGTTCAAATGAGGGAAACAGAAGCCAAGACCTATACCTGGCCTTTCACAGTGCTGAGGGCCAAGTGACAATCTACGGCTCATAGTAGGCAAAGTAGGCCTTCCAGGAGTAAAAGTAAATAAACCAGAAAGGGAACTTCAAAGCACAAAGCTTGGTAGAAATGAGCCCGAGAAAGGTACTTGTTCTTCAGCACCTGGTTTTCAACAGCCAAGCCATTAAAGCCAGCATCTGTAAAGCGGAGTGGTAAACAACCTTGAGAAAGGTGGTCTGGACGGTGTGGAAGGCACCACAGAGTGTCTACAACCAAACTCTGCCTGGCCAGTCTGCAGCTACCAGAATGCCCTCATGTTGGATCCTTGTTAACAACCAGGGGAGGCATAGATCGGGGAGTACATGTGCCACGGAGCCATCAGAACATCTGATGCTTCTGCCCACGGAGCCTTTGTCCTAGCTATGAAACATGGGAACGGTTTATTTTTTTCCTGGGCGCAGAGATCAATGTCCAGAGTGCCCCATCTTTGGCAAATCAGAAGAAAACCAACATGATGCAGGGACCATTCCCCTTGATCTAGACTCTCAACGCAGATAGTCTGCTTGCCAGTTGTCCACCCCTGGAATGTGAACTACCAATAGGGCTAGTACATTAAGTTCTGCCTAGTTAAGGATGTTAAGGGCCTCCAGAGTCAGGCCAAGCTCCTGGTGTCCCCTTGGTGATTGAGGTAGGCCACCACCACTGCATTGTCCTAGTGTACCCTGGTTGGGTAAACCTGGAGCAGAGTTGTCCAATGGGAGAGGGAGAGGCAGATCGCCTGACATTCCAGAATGTTGATGGGAATTAGATAACAGTGGCTAATCCTTGTAAGATACAGCACTGAAAATGATCCCAAAGTGAAAGAATATACTAAAAATAGAGAACTTAAACAAAAACGTGTGTCTTCAATAAAATAAACAAACAGTTTGGGTGAAAATCTCAACAAAGGGTCTCAATACAAAAAAAAAAATCTACATCTTCCCTTCACCACTTGATAGTAGAATCTGTGATGCTTCTTATTTCAAGGACAGTACATAAATCACTCAAGTGCTGCCCACCACCGAATCTAGGACATACACTCACCGTTAACAGTTGCCCAATAACACTCAATTTGGGCTCAGATGGATGGAACGCAGCACCTCCAACCTTGGCACTTGCTCAGGATAAAAATACACAAGCTGGCAAGCAGATGGAGGTATAGAACACTCTACCTTCAGCCTTGGCTACCGCTCTGGTTTACACATCAGAGCAGCAGTGTATAAAGTATACTCCTCCTGGCAGCATTCATTATACCTCTTAATATTCATATGCAGCCACTCTGTCTGTACAGCCTCCCACTGCTCCTTACTCCCAACCTGACAAAGCCACCATTAGACCCAAAATGTTCATTTAGAAGCGGATGGTTGCAGTGCGCAGAGAAATTAGGTGACGAACATGAAAGCATAGCTTTTAAAGCTGATCAACCAGGGTGAGTACCAGGTGCTCCAGTTAAGGAGATAGAACCAGCAATGACTCGCAAAGGTTCAGATTCGGTCCAAATTTCTCCAATGTCTTCATTGTGATAGAGAGATCGTGCTTGAAGGCTGATGCAGACAGTGCTTGCAGAAGCAGGTCATCCAGAAATCCCACAACTGCTATCCAGTGTAGGCGTAACAGAGTCAACATGGGAGCTAGCATCTTGGTGAAAACCCGCAGCGCCAATGCTAGACCAAAGGGTAAGGTCATGAATTGGTAGTGCCTCCCTCCCATTACAATATAGGAGGGATGCTGTTAAATTTCAGAGGCAAATGAGGATGTGAAGGTAAGCATCCTTGAGGTCTACTGAGGCCACAAAATTCCTTTGACGTAAAGAAGCTACCACTAAGTGAATCGACTCCATGTAAAACTTGCACACCTTTAAGAAGGTGCTGGGGGGTTTTAAAATCCAGAACTGGATGAATACCATCCTCCTTTGGAACAGTAAAGATTGGAATAGAAGTTCCTAAAATCTTTCCAAGGATTGAACTAGGGCTGTTACTTCCTGCTCTAGGAATGAATGTCAAGTTGTAAGTCGGCTATGCTGGGGGGGGAAGAGGCACAGATTGGAGGGGAAAACAATCTGACAGGATTGGAATTCTGTCTTGTAGCCTCAGGAGACAGCCTCCAGAACCCAATTGTCTGAGACATAGGAAAGCCAGTCATATACATACAAAAACCCAATTTGGAACCGAGAATAGCTGTATCAATGTTAAATTGTTGCGGTGCCTACAACCCTATATTCAATCCAGGGGAAGTGTCTCCAAAACACATAGTACAAAAAAAAAAGCCCTCAAAGTTATGACACCTAGCTAGTAGGTTGAAAATAGCAGAAGACCCCCCCACCCACCCCTTGAGATGGCGAGGTGGGAGTAACACCTTCACGCAGAGGAGGGCTTAGAAGACTTATTTTTACAGTAGCCTTTGCCATGAAAAATGTGTTTGTGGGCTGAAAAAGAGAGACCAGGCCTGAGATGTGTGTCCTTCCCCTTCCAAGTTTGAGGCAGGAAGGTACTCTTTCCTCCAGTGATGTTCTTGATGAGCTTTTCCAGGGATGCAGCAGAGATGGCCACCCCACTAAAGGCACGCCAGGAGGAACTTTTTTTTTTGGTCAGATACACAGACCAGCAGAAGAGCCAAAGCAACAGCAGAGACAGACAGATGAGAGACCAACTGGCTAGCATTTACTGCTGCATTACACAGGTATTGGAGACCTTGGACTAGTTTGTCCTCCAATTCCACATAAGTGGGAGACACTTGTTCAGAAGCCAAACCCTGGCGTAGTAACTTAGCCCATTTGGTTAAGGTCTGAGAGACCCATGGCAGAGGCAATTATTGGGTGAATTAAAGCAGTATTAAACACAACATCAAAAATGTATTATATTGCAGCATACCAATCATTAGATGTGGTAGCTGCATTGGTTTTCTTTTGCCTTTTCCCCCTCTGTTTTCACCTGATGATCTGGCCAATAACACACCTCCTGTATTGAAAAGATAAAAACCGCTCACATTTAGTAAGAAGGTATACAGCAGTGTGAAGCGTCCAGCGCTTCTAACCACAAAGATGGCCACCGTGTCACCGTCCCACCGCTTCCTGCGTCGCCAGTCTCTATGATCGCCCAACATGTCGTCATCAACATGCGTCTTCAGGGGCGTAGTTATGACGCAAACTGACGTGTATTTATAGGAACAACAGAACTGGACAGGTGGAAGTCAGAGGACAGGAAGTATGACCTTCCGAACCGGAAGTAATATATCTCAAAGAGATTGATATATTAGATAGTAGTAATACTCAGTTTAGGCAAAGGACTTGAATCAAAGATAAAAATATCCTCAAAACAAATCTTATTATAAAAGAATCGAAATATGGGTGATCAGTAAATCAAAAATGTAGAGACGGAGCAGCGGTGGTTACCGGTGGTAGCGACATCTTGTGGCCAAAATACAAACTACCATATAAATAATGAATACAAAGAATTTTCATACAAAAAATACCTTACCCCAATGAATATCACTGGAGGTGGCAGCATCTTGTGGCCAAAGTACAAACTACCATATGAATAATAAATGCAAAGAATCTTGATAAAAAAATACTTTACACCAATGAATATCAGGAGGTGAAGAAAAACGACCACACCACATGATACCCAAAAAACATACCGAAAACATAATCAATAATGCAAAAATGAAACAACATAAAATAAAAATAAAATAAAATGGAATAAACGCAGGAAACCTAGCTGATGCTAATAAAGGCATTCAAATCCCATTCCACATTCATCCCGTATAGAAAATAGGTCCTGGCTTGGTATATCCATTTGGTCTCTAGCTGAGAGACCCCTCTAGTCATGTTGCTTCCCCTCCAATGGCCAGAGAATTTATCAATTCCCAAAAACACAGTGCCCTTTGGATTACAGTCATGTTTCAGAGCATAGTGCTTCGATAGACTATGCTTAGGGAACCCCCTTTTTATATTATCAACATGTTCTTTAAGTCTGATGTGTAATTTACGGATAGTACGCCCTATGTACTGAAGCCCACAGGGGCAAATAATAATATACACCACATGTCTAGTAGTACATGTAATGAAGGGCTTAATTGGAAAGGATTCATGGGTGGCAGTGGATTGGAAGGAATCTACTTTCCTAGATTTATGGGTGCTAAGCTTACAAATCGGGCATCTCCTACAAGGAAAGAAACCCCCCATCTTTTGGAAGAACGAAATCTGCTTAGGTGGATTGATAATATTGGGAGCTACCTGTAGCCTCAATGGGGAAGCTCCTCTATATACCATACAAGGTAGGTCGGGCAAATCAGGGCCCAAAACCCTGTCTCCCTTCAAGACTTTCCAATGCCTTTGAATAATTTTTTGAATCTTACAATATTGGTTAGAGTAGGCAGTGATAAACGAAAATTTAAAAGAGGTATCTTGAACTTTAATTTTCGCAGTTAGCAAGTCCTCCCTATTTTTCTCTCTTGCAACGCCACATCCAAGGCTTTCTCTAAATAACCCTTTTCAAGAAACTGCTGCCTGAGAATAGAGGATTCAGACACAAAGTCCTCACTGTTTGTGCAGTTACGCCTCAACCTTAGGAATTGGCTCTTAGGTACTGATCCCAGCCAGGCCTTATGGTGACAGCTTTTAGTGTCTATATAGCCATTGCGATCTGTAGCTTTAAAATAGGTGGAGGTAATAAGAACACCTTCATTCACTCTAATCCTAAGGTCAAGAAAATGTATCTCAGTAGTGCTAGCCTCAAATGTAAGGGCAATACCCCTATCGTTAGCATTGAGACCAGCAATAAACTCCGACAGGGACTCAAAACTACCATCCCATAGGAGGAGGATGTCGTCTATATATCTTTTCCGGAACACCAGCTCTACCCTGGGTTCTTGATAGACGACATCCTCCTCCCATTTGGCCATGAAAAGATTGGCCGTGCTTGGGGCAAATTTAGCCCCCATGGCTACACCCCTATTTTGCAAATAATAAGAGCCATCATGCCAAAAATAGTTGTGTTGCATGGCATATTCCAGTAAACTTAGAATAAGGGTGGTTTGGTTGTTCTGGAGAGAATCCTTCTTCAAAAAGTGCTCTACTGCTTCTTTACCATGATGGTGCGATATTACAGTGTAGAGTGAAGCAACTTCTGCAGTTGCAAGAATATAAGAATCTTTCCACTGTATACTGCTAAGCTCATTAATTACTTGCGTTGAGTCCCTCAGATAAGGGACCACAACCACAAGAGGCTGCAAAAAATGGTCCACATATTTGCCCACCCTGGAAGTAACCAAGTCAATACCGCTGACTATCGGCCTTCCAGGGGGGGCAAATGGGATCCTTATGAACTTTAGGTAAGTAGTAGATCACTGGGATCCTAGGGGCTGATGGAATAAGGAAAGCCTTTTCTTTTTTGGAAATAATTCCATTATTGAAACCCTCTTCTACTACCCTAACCAACTCCTTCTTATATTGGGAAGTTGGATTGCCTCGCAAAGGAAGGTAAGTATCTCGATCTGAGAGCAACCTAAACATCTCTTTGTCATAGGCCTCTTTGTCCAAGATTACCATACCCCCCCTTTTGTCTGCTGGTCGTACAACGATATCAACACGATCTTTGAGTTGTTCTAATCCCTTTTTAAACGTATATTCCCTCCTGTTCTTCTTGACCTGTAAAGCAAGTAAATCCTTGTTCACTAGATCCCTGAAAACAGAAATACCTGGGGCTTGTTGTACCGGGGGGTTAAATAATGAGGCATTCCTTAAATTAGATTGCCTAATCCCTGTAGACACCGCCACATTAGGGCGAGAGGGATTTGTCAAAAAATGGCGCTGAATGTTCATTTTCCGAATAAATTTTTGAACGTCTATAAAGGTTTCAAACTTATTCAAAGGCTTTGGGGGGGCAAATTTCAGTCCATGATTTAAGACGTGTTTCTTCTCAGAGAGATAGGCCTTACTCAAATTGAAAAGTCCTGAGTTCCTTATGTGCATTTACTTTTTTGCGTGGACCCGCCTCCCCCCTCTGGTGCCCCTTTTAGGTCTAAGACCCTTTTGTTTTGCTTGGCCTCGGGAAAAAAATTGTTATCATAACCTCCCCAGGCACCCCCATCTCTCCTTGACTGAGTGGGCCCTAGGGGGTAATGTTGTTGTTGCCACCAATTATCTCTTACCGGAGTTCTAGGGGAGTAACCTTGTTGTGGATAATAAGGGGAACCCCAGTTATCATGACAATCAGTAATGAACCTATCATCTCTACGTGGACTATCTAGTCCACGCAGTGGGTCAAAACGATTATGAACCACAGTGGGAAACTGGTTATAGGGTGCATGCTGTCCACCTCTCTTGCGCCCCCCCCCCTTCTATTTTTGGGACCTCCTTTAAAAGGCAACCTCTGTGGGGGTAGTTGGTTAGAAGCTGGAAGCAATGGAGGTAGGGCTTGCAATGGATTGAGGACATTGCCCTGGGAAGAAGGCATCCCACCTGCAACTGTTATCCCAGACTCCATCTCTGGACTTTATGTGGTTTTAGTTTGCCATTTAAAGACACTTATAGTAGAAGCTGCTGACACAAAAATTGCTGGATACAATTGAAGAAATATCAATAGGAAAGGTGCAGCGCTAAAAAATATTAATGTAAAAATGTCCCAATAAGAACCAAAATAAATGTGGTCAAACAAAAGTCATCTCCGTCAGGAAGAAATAATACTCTAATCAGCGAGATCCATATTGAAAGGAGACACAGAAGAGAGATGAAAACACCGTCACCAACACCCAAACAAACTGACCCTTACCATCAGTGTATGGGTTTTACACGTGTGTAGAAAAAAGGCAGTCTTCATAGAATAAACCAACGATCTTCTAATGGAGTAGCACCAACATATTCCCCTCTGAACTAAATGGAAGGCTTTAGATCTCCTTTTGGTAGCTGGATATTAAACCAAGTATACTCCAGTATGCATATGCACCTCAAGATAAAAAGAAAATGCTCATTGCGCAATCTCCATAAACAAGGATAATTTATTGAAAAGATAAAAACCACTCACATTTAGTAAGAAGGTATACAGCAGTGTGAAGCGTCCAGCGCTTCTAACCACAAAGATGTTTATGATTATTGCACGGTTATGAGTACGTGATCTGCGTTTGCAGCTGGCCATTGACTTCAGTTGGTTCTCCATTAAGGTATTGGATTATTGTGGCTCGCATGATTTTTTTCTTTTGTTTCTGTCTCTTATTTCATATACTTGCTAGTAGCCTATGGATCCATTCGCCTTTTTTGATAACAGGGAATTAGATCTGGAGGATCTATTCTCTGATAAGAAAACTAAGGATGATGATATTGCACATTTATTTAGAAGATTAGGTCATTGTATGGATAAAAAAAGCAATGTCTGGTGGGACCAGTCCACAATGGAGAAATATCTAAAGGACAACTTGATCCCTAGAAAATTAAGATGGGATGTCCCGATTAATGATGGCTTGTTAGGAAATGAAGACATTGAGGAATGGTATACCTTCTTTGAGAGTAAAGGGAGAGAGGTCATGGAATTTCTGATAAAAAGAAAACAGCGAAAATTGAAATTATTAGAAAATCAGATTAAGGAGATTAGGGACAAAATCTTTCCATTTAAAGAGACACCAGAATATAGTAAACATATGGGAGAATTACAGAAGAATATGCAGAAGAAGGATTTGGAGAACAGGAATGGGAAGAAAAAGAAATACCTAAGAGATTTAGATGATTATCAGAACAAACGAGCTTATAGATGGCAATCAACGTTGGAAAATAATAGTACCGTTAACTCACAAACAGAGACCACAAGAGACCAAAATGAAGGCGCCAGAACATCGCACCCACAAAATCATCAACAACAGGATAGAAGACCATCAAATAGAGGATACCCACCGTATCAATATGAAGACAAACAACTACATACACCCCTTCGTCAACCCCCTAGAAGGATGCAGAACGATTACGATGAATATCACGGACCGAATGAAAATAGACACAATAACCCATATCAGGGCCCCCCCGGCCAACCAAGGATATTGGGGCTATGGGGCACCGTACAATAGGGGAAACGGTCATAAGGCCTATCAAGGTAGAAATCAATATGGTAGAGGATACTATTCTAACCACACACCGAATAGGAGGGGTGGTCAACAGAGGGAGCAACGTCCCTATGGACCACAACGAAACAGGAATCATGGTTACCAACAAGGGACACCAAGGAGAGGTGATCGACGCCAACCATATGGGGACCCTCCAGCACCCCCACCATCCCAACCCCAGGGTTATGGACGTTTTCCTCAGCATAGGGATGACTTCCAAAGAGGCAGAGTGTATTACTCACCTAAACCCCAGAGGGTAAGATATGATAGACACACACAGGACCAATATGGGGTTCCGGTGTATAATAGCTACCAACCACTTGCAGATAATGGAGATCGTTATGCAAATGAGTCTTTTTTAGGGAAGGACCGGGATGGATATGCCCGCGAAGGAAGAAACCCAGAAAGAGAGGAGGAAGAGCCGGACGAAGGCTACAGCAAAAAAAGAAGGCGGGAAGATTAGGTGAAGGGATCTATAATTTAAGTGGCAAGGATTTATCAAGGGAAGAAATCTTAACACTTGATAAGGGTATAAAATTTGCACCTAAAAAGGGACTCAACAAGTTTGAAACTTATGTTGGGGTACAAAAATTTATAAGGAAACTTAATATCAAAAAATATTATGCCCTGAACCCGGTTGAAAAAACGATCATCAATGAGAAATTTACGGGTCTGAGAAATAACTCAGTTTTCAACCCGTATGTGGCTAACAATAAATATGTGGACCTTTTTAAAAAATTAGTCAACACAGAGCTCGAACAACTACCCATAAAAAAAGTGTATGAGCATAGGGATTTCAAGAAGGGATTGGATTCATTGGAGAAAAGAACAGATATAATTATAAGGCCGGCGGACGAAGGAGGGGGCATTGTGGTACTTTCATTACAGCAATACAAGGACGAGATGGATAGGATATTAAATGACAGTAGCACATATCAGGTATTGAATACTGATCCTTCTAGGAATTTCAGGAAGGAATTAGATTTAATTATAAAATACGGTGTAGATAATGAATTCCTGAATAAACAAGAAGCCAAGTACCCAATTCCCACAGTTAGCAGGATTCTAGTGATATATTATCTACCCAAAATTCATAAAGACAGTGTAAATCCACCTGGACGGCCCATTGTGAGTGGGATTGAGTCCCTAACTTCTAGATTGGGGGAATACATTGACCTCCATCTACAACCTCTGGTAAGAAAAACACGAGCTTTTCTCAAAGACACTAAGCATACCCTTCAATTGCTGGATGAACACATCACGGATAATAATATAATCATGGCTACGGGTGATGTGTCATCATTATATAATAATATTAACCATGAGGGTGCCTTGGAAGCCGTGGAATGGGCCTTAGATAAAGAAGAAGGGTTTGATAGGGGCTTATGTGGATTTATTTTGAAATGTTTGGATTTTTGTTTGCACCATAACTTTTTCTGGTACGATAATAGGTTCTTCCTGCAGATAAGGGGTGTCGCTATGGGCGCTAAGTTCGCCCCGAGTGTAGCGAACCTTTACATGGCGAAATGGGAAGAAGAGTCAGTGCGGATTGAGCAGTATGGGGATTTACTATTATATAAGAGGTGCATAGACGATCTTTTGATCATGTGGAAGGGAAATTTGGAATCACTAATGGAACTATTGGAGTCCATGAATAATAATGATCGGAATATCTCCCTGACTTGGGAGGTCAATAGGGAACGTATACATTTTCTTGATCTGGAAATTCTGGCTACAGCAAATGGTATTATCACTAGGTCCTTTTTTAAAGCCACTGATCGTAACTCCTACATTCCTACCACCAGCTGCCATCACAAACCGTGGCTTAGTAATATCCCCAGAGGACAGTTTACGAGAATGAGGAGAAACTGTACATGGGAGGACGATTTTGAATCCCAGTCAGATAAATTAAAGAAAATGTTTTTAGATAAAGGTTACCAGGAAGAGTTTTTAGAAAGAGAAAAAAATTTGGTGAAGAATTTTAAGAGGGAAGATTTACTGAAGGATAAAAGTGCTACTATGGGTAATGATGAATATGATGGGACGTGTATAGTTTTGGATTATTGTTTACAAAGTAAAGAGGTAGAGAGAATTAAAAAAAAATATTGGAACGTATTAAAGCAAGATTGTCATTTGAGAGATCTATTACCTGATAAACCTAAGATCGTCTATAAGAGAGCACCCTGTTTACGTGATAGATTAGTACACAATGTAGTGGAACCCCCCCCACCAAAGCCTAAGATGTTCTGGGATTTAAAAGGCTTTTTTGGCTGCGGGAGATGTTATAGTTGTGTAAGAGTACCGTCCAATATCAAGAGAGTTAAAGAGTTCTATAACCCCCGTAAAGAACAAACACACATTATAGAGGATTTTGTATCTTGCGATACCATTGGAGTGGTGTATGCGATTCAATGTCTCTGCAACTTACTTTATATTGGTCGCACCATCAGGGCCTTGAAAGACCGTATGGAGGAACACGTGAGGAACATACGTAATGGATCTGACAGCCATTTCCTTTATGTGCATTTTAAAAATGTGCATAACCAAAGCACGCAGGGCATGAGGTTTTGGGGATTAGAGGCTCCAAAACGCAACTGGAGATGCTCTAATTACATCAGGGATATCAGTAAGCGTGAATCATGGTGGATATACCAACTCGGCTCTTTGTCACCTGGTGGGTTGAATAAAGAGTTTGATCTCGCATGTTTTTTGAGTAATTTAAAAAAAAAAAATTTTTAAACTATATGCTAAGTGACTGATTTCTTCACATACCAGTTTGGCTTGGGTCAGCTGGGAGATTGATATATGCCTCTTTATACCCTAATTTTATCCCGTAAATATAAGATACAAATTTAATTTATTCTATCTGATGTTTTTATCCATTTAAGGTTGTTTGATGTTTTAATATATAGATTCAGTTGTAGCTATTTGGATATACTCTACGATACCTATGTATTGGGGTTTTTTCAAACCCCCCCCCCCTCTCTGAAGTATATAGGTTCAACTCAAGATGGGAGTACTCCCCTTTTTTGAGGATACATAATAGGCATTTATATCGGATTTTTAAAGGTCTCTATATAAAATTTTTTTTTTTTTTTTTAATTAATTTTTTATAGATTTTAAAAGGTTTTCCTATTTAATAAAATAAAAGGAATTTTTTAAACATATGTTTTTTCCCTACACATAAAGATGGGATTTAAGGTATAGATGGGGGTTTACCACACATACCTATGTACGCCGCTTGCTTCACCAATAGGAGAGACACAGTTTTTGATGGAGGGCTGCACTTAGATACGGCTTTTAATCATGGTAAAGCGAGCTGATTCACTGACCATTGCACACCATGGGTTCTAGTAGGTTGATATATAGGACTATATTGTAGATTTTTAACAATTCTTATGTTATTTAGATTGGTGTAATTTATGATCGTTATATATGAGACCGTTTTTATGTTTTTTTTAATATTGGCTATAGGAGTGCTGTGCGGTGTTTTGCTTCCCTTCCAAACTCCGTCCTGGGTATGTGTTGTTATATAACCTTTTTTCCCCTATGATTAGCATGATTAGAAAGGTTACAATGATAAAACGTTGCTGCGCTGGGAATAGAGGAGCGGAGCCCAATGTATATGGGTCTGTGGTCTCAGGGAAAATGGCCGCCGTTAATGTATTTAAACTGTAGAGCATCCGTCCAATCATATCCCCCTGATGAAGACACGTGATTCCCTGTGTCGAAGACGCGTAGGGGAGGGGCCAGGATGGAGCGATCAGCACAGAGCTGGGTTGTGGATTTCTCATACCCCGCAGCACGCCGATTAGCGCTATTTGGACCTCTAATGTATGGTGCACATTAGCACCTAAAAAATGTGAGTACCCCAGTGTGGGGATTGGGTGTAATTTTAATAAAGTATCTGGCGGTATCACACTATATAGTCCTTCTCTTTTTTTGGTATGATGCTTATGGAGCCATATAGAATCTGCTTGGAGTATCATCTGTTATCAATCATTGAGCCCAGGGGTGGCTCCATAGCGTGTATTGACGCAGCTGAACACTGTGTCACACGCTCTAAGGTGAGCGCAACCACTTTGGGGGTCACCGAGGCACATCGCGGCATGATTTGGGCACTCTGATTTAGCAACTGAATCTTCTCTGAAGCACTTATTTTACCAAAGTTTTCTTTTGGAACTTTTCACTGCACATTGGTTGTGTTGGAAGATTTTTCACAAATAAGGACAATTGTTGTCTTAAATATCGCTTGTCACACATATGATTTTTTATTTATTCAATATCACCTATCACTTGTATGGTTATAGTGAAGTTTTGCATGTGTTATGTATACAATATATTGTTTATAGTGCACGTTTTTTATTCATTTCCTTAAGTATTATTGAGTAACTAGTGTTTGCTATATTATTGAGTAACAAGTGTTTGCTGTATTTATTTATTTATATATGCATAGGTGATTTCAGATCCGTATTATTTGTACATTACACCTTGGGATTTATTGTGTATGGCACTTTGTTGTACTTTTTAACATATTTATTTATTTAAGTATGCAGAGTTGATCTCAGATCTGTATCATCTGCACATTGCACTTTAGATCAGTTTATATGATACCATTAGGGTATACGGACACATAGATATATTCCTAAGCGCAGCGCAATTTTTTGTTTATGATTATTGCACGGTTATGAATACGTGATCTGCGTTTGCAGCTGGGCATTGACTTCAGTTGGTTCTCCATTAAGGTATTGGATTATTGTGGCTCGCATGATTTTTTTTTCTTTTGTCACAAAGATGGCCACCGTGTCACCGTGTCCTGCGTCGCCAGTCTCTATCATCGCCCAACGTTTCGTCATCAACATACGTCTTCGTAGTTATGATGCAAACTGACGTGGATTTATAGGAACAACAGAACTGGACAGGCGGAAGTCAGAGGACAGGAAGTGTGACCTTCCGAACCGGAAGTAATATATCTCAAATAGATTGATATATTAGATAGTAGTAATACTTAGTTTAGGCAAAGGACTTGAATCAAAGATAAAAATATCCTCAAAACAAATCTTATTATAAAACAATCGAAATATGGGTGATCATTAAATCAAAAATGTAGAGACGGAGCAGTGGTGGTTACCGGTGGTGGTGACATCTTGTGGCCAAAATACAAACTACCATATAAATAATGAATGCAAAGAATTTTGATACAAAAAATACCTTACCCCAATGAATATCACCGGAGGTGGCGGCATCTTGTGGCCAAAGTACAAACTACCATATGAATAATGCATGCAAATAATCTTGATAAAAAAAAATACTTTACACCAATGAATATCAGGAGGTGAAGAAAAACAACCACACCACATGATACCCAAAAAACATACCGAAAACATAATCAATAATGTAAAAATAAAGTCTTGAAGGGAGACAGGGTTTTGGGCCCTGATTTGCCCAACCTACCTCGTATGGTATATAGGGGAGCTTCCCCATTGAGGCTACAGGTAGCTCCCAATATTATCAATCCACCTAAGCAGATTTCTTTCTTCCAAAAGATGGGGGGTTTCTTTCCTTTGTAGGAGATGCCCGATTTGTAAGCTTAGCACCAATAAATCTGGGAAAGTAGATTCCTTCCAATCCACTGCCACCCATGAATCCTTTCCAATTAAGCCCTTCATTACATGTACTACTAGACATGTGGTGTATATTATTATTTGCCCCTGTAGGCTTCAGTACATAGGGCGTACTATCCGTAAATTACACATCAGGCTTAAAGAACATGTTGATAATATAAAAAGGGGGTTCCCTAAGCATAGTCTATCGAAGCACTTTTCTCTGAAACATGATTGTAATCCAAAGGGCACTGTGTTTTTGGGAATTGATAAATTCTCTGGCCATTGGAGGGGAAGCAACATGACTAGAGGGGTCTCTCAGCTAGAGACCAAATGGATATACCAAGCCAGGACCTATTTTCCATACGGGATGAATGTGGAATGGGATTTGAATGCCTTTATTAGCATCAGCTAGGTTTCCTGCGTTTATTCCATTTTATTTTATGTTGTTTCATTTTTTCATTATTGATTATGTTTTCGGTATGTTTTTTGGGTATCATGTGGTGTGGTCATTTTTCTTCACCTCCTGATATTCATTGGTGTAAAGTATTTTTTTTTTTATCAAGATACTTTACATTCATTATTCATATGGTTGTTTGTATTTTGGCCACAAGATGTCGCCACCACCAGTCACCACCGCTGCTCCGTCTCTACATTTTTGATTTAATGATCACCCATATTTCGATTGTTTTATAATAAGATTTGTTTTGAGGATATTTTTATCTTTGATTCAAGTCCTTTGCCTAAACTGAGTATTACTACTATCTAATATATCAAGCTCTTTGAGATATATTACTTCTGGTTGGGAAGGTCATACTTCCTGTCCTCTGACTTCCGCCTGTCCAGTTCTGTTGTTCCTATAAATACACGTCAGTTTGCGTCACAACTACGCCCCTGAAGACGCATGTTGATGACGAAACGTTGGGCGATGATAGAGACTGGCGACGCAGGATGCAGTGGGACGGTGACACGGCAGCCATCTTTGTGGTTAGAAACGCTGGACGCTTCACACTGCTGTATACCTTCTTACTAAATGTGAGTGGTTTTTATCTTTTCAATAAATTATCCTTGTTTATGGAGATTGCGCAATGAGCGTTTTCTTTTTATTCCCTACGTACCACGATCTTGAGGCGCATATGCATACTGGAGTATACTTGGTTTAATATCTAGCTGCCAAAAGGAGATCTAAAGCCTTCCATTTAGTTCAGAGGGGAATATGTTGCTGCTACTCCATTAAAAGATCGTTGGTTTATTCTATTAAGACTGCCTTTTTTCTACACACGTGTATAACCCATACGCTGATGGTAAGGGTCAGTTTGTTTGGGTGTTGGTGACTGTGTTTTCATCTCTCTTCTGTGTCTCCTTTCAATATGGATCTCGCTGATTAGAGTATTATTTCTTCCTGACGGAGAGGACTTTTGTTTGACCACATTTATTTTGGTTCTTATTGGGACATTTTTACATTAATATTTTTTAGCGCTGCACCTTTCCTATTGATATCTCTTCAATTGTATCCAGCAATTTTTGTGTCAGCAGCTTCTACTATGTTTTATTAAGCGCAACAGATTATGTTTTTATTTACCTCCTGTATTAGTGAGGCACAGCTCTGGATGAATGCAAACAGGAGGCACAGCAGAGAGCAGCTTCGTCAGTCTGCTGGGGCGGGAAGTGATAAATGTATTAGCAGACATAGATACACTAACATTGAATTGACGCCAAACTCCAGCTCACACTTTATAATCAGTTACAGCAGTTTTTCAGGATAATTTTTTTGCATTAATACAAAAAAAAAAAAACTCATAATGTTAATAACCCCTGCCAGGTTTAAATGGTTTGTCTCATCCATGTAATCTGATACATTCTGCTGGAGAGCTTGTGCTTTTGAAAAACAGACTTGCTGGCTGGATCACCAGATGAAAATGGAAGAAAGCCTAAAAAAGGAAACAAATGCAGCTTATCAAATCATAGATGTGATGGCTGTAATATATTAAATGTCTGCTTTAAGGCTCCAGAAACTGCATACACAGTGCTCTCCACCTTCCTGTCAGATGGGTGTCTAAAGGAGGGGGATTCTTCTGAGAGAATGATGGTAGCCCTACTAAGGCTGGATACGGGAGGGTCTGCCACCTGGGGGGTAGACTACTTTTTGACAAAAGCTTTCTCAGAGGAATAGCACACTGAAAAACATGTAGGTAGCATAAATAACTTAGCCTAGAAAAAAGGCTTGTAGATAAAATCAAAGAAGAGGTCGTACAGAAACACTTTGGAAGACTTTTTGCATTTGTGTGTTCCATAAGGCATCAGGGAAACTTTGAAAATTGAGTATTCCCCATCCCAGGCGTCAAAGTTTCCCTGATGGCTGTAATGAGATTTAAGACCAACTCCTTCTCCCAAGCCATTTTTGCCACCAGCAGTGATTCCTTATCAGAAGGAAGAGTGGAGGCAGAGTTTCCGAATTAAGAGAAGACTTTTTATTCGTCGGAAGTGGATGCTTGCTGACGGGTTTGCATAGCAGAGCCCACTCTATACACGAAACAAACCCGGCGCCTTTTTGTTACCTGCCCGGTACATAGCAACCATAAAAGGGAGCTGCAGATAGGGAGTGGGGAGTACATTTACCCCCTGCTAATTGTAAAGCTTCAGAGTTTGTTAAATCAAAACAAACATGTTATACTTACCTGTTCTGTGCAATGGTTGGGGGTCTGCATGCACGTGATGGCAGAGCTGGGGGGGCTACCCAGATCTATATTTGGCCTGCCACCCAGCACCAGTTGATTTAAGAAAAAAGTCTTCGCTGACTGGGAACAAAAATTCAAAGAAAAAAAAAAAAAAGCGTAAAAAATAAATAAATAGCGTGTCCTACTCCTGAAATGATGCTAGTATAAAAACGGATATCCTTGCTGCAGATGGGGAGTTTGTCCACCTGCAGAGGGTTGCACCTGCTCCTGTAGGTGGAGATATCAAACCCATGCAGGCATATACAATTAGCGGACCTCCAGCTGTTGCAAAACTACAAGTCCCATCATGCTTTGTGGCTGTCAGTCTTGCTATGCCTCATGGGACTTTTAGTTCTGCAACAGCTGGAGGTCCACTAATTGCATATCCCTGATCTAAAGAATGGCCGTGTCTTTCAATGAACAAAATATTTTGTTGCTGTATTACTGTGACATCGGGAATGTGTTCATGTAGACCTGTAGAGTAATTGAAATGTTCAGATCTCACCACAAGCAGAATCATGTCACACATAAAATTAACACCAACATAAAATAAGGCTTCCTTTATTAGTTTTAATATCAGTCTACAGAGGCGATAAAAAGAGAAAAGTGCAAATTTGTACAGAAAGATGCAGGACAAAAAAAAAAAAAAAAAAGTGCAAAACGGAAAATTCACAGCTCCAGGGAATCCCACAATCTCATTTATTTCATTTTATTTTCATACAGTGTTAAATATCATGGAAAAAAATTAAAAAAAAAAGACTCATCTGGGGAGGGATGGTATAAGATGCAGAATAAATGTAAATAGATTGTAAAGAGTTCAGTAGCATTTATTTTTTTTATTGTGTCCACAGGAAGGAAGAAAGTAAATCAGTGAAAACAATGCAAAGCATGCACAACTTAAATGAGGAAAAAAGTTTTCAAACTTGACAAACTGGAAAAAGATATAAAATATGTAAAATAAATATTAATCTGCTGCCAAGTGTGCAAATCCCTTGTTGGAATTCTTCTGTCCTACTTCCAGACACTACCCAGACCCTTAACCACACTTGCCACACCCAACTTGCCTCAAAGAGGGTCAGTCAGCTCACAGATTTCACAGCTACCTCACTATATCTCCCAGTGCAAGGCAGGAGAAATCTAATTTTTTTAGTAGTGGGCACTTTCACTTTACCAACATGGGACAGAAGAACTAGGTCCCTTAACTATACCTTGCAGCTTTTTATGCAATCATCAGATCGAAAAAAAACACAACCCAAATAGTTCTGCTATAGAAATACATCCTTTATGCCGAGTCGACGAGTCATCTGGGGGACCCTAAAAATCAGGGCACAAGTGAGCAGGCCTTGTAAGTTTTTCTGACTTGCCATAAACTGATCTAAGAACTTTCACCTGTTAGGGATCTGAATAAAGCCAGCAGAAAAACAGCAAAAATAATGACGCCTCTAAGTGCCAGACAGACCAGCAGAGCTAAAAAGAACATTGCAATAAAGGGGACCTAAAACCCATCGATTTAACAGTTTCAAAAAACAGTTAAATTCTCAGCATGCCAGGAATGCCAATTGTCACAGTTGCTTGTGCTTTTTAACAAAACTATCAAGCTATCAAATGTCTGGTGTCATAACTGATCACATGCGCAGCATCATGGCAGTTGCAAATCAAACAGAGCCTAAGATGGCAGCTTCCTTGGCTGAAAAGGATAGGAGGGTTTAGTTCCACTTTAAGTTCATGTTCAAGTTACAGCTTCCTTATTGGTTAAATATACTGCATATAACTATATAACTAGCAGACACATGACAGAAACTGCTGCTATTTTTCCATCTGAAGAGGAACGACTCTACTGTAGGCTGATCACTTTGGTGTAAACTAGAAAACAGCTGTGCAACGGGACAGAGTTAATACTGTTTGCGGGTTATATTTATATTGTTTCTAATTATTTGCTAAAGGTGCCTTAGTGAGGTGAGGCATTAGCAGTTAGATTCCAGGATTCTTTATTAAATACCTTTTCTAAACAGAAACAATGCACTAAATTGCCCCTTCGGCTCTCATACCCCAAGGCAACATCACAGCTTCTAAAATGAAAAGCTTAGCTTTTGTATCCCACGTATTGCTGGGAAACGGCAATACCTTGGCAGAAAAAAACAAAGTCCTTCACCAAGAGGAAAAATGACCTGCCTTCCTTCAGCTGTGACCGCTTGACAGCCATCTGCTAAATACTTCCTCATTCGCTTCTAAACTTCCGGCTAACGCTCTAAGCAACGCCATGTGTACAAGATAGGACAGCGATACAAATCCACTATGTATTTGTCACTTACTCCAACCCCAAGACTCAGATCACCTGCTGCACTCTCCGGACCTGCCAGCACATTAGGTTTTACTAAACGCAGACAATACTTATGTGTCCCTGCTGGGGGACAGAGAGGTGCAGCCACAAACCAGCTCTCTCCCTCCTTTGAGAGGAACTTTCAGGCTGAATGTCTCTCAAGGCACCAAATATGCAACAGATGACTGTGGGACAACAAAGCTAGGTTCAAGTTCTGTACAATTTTACATTCACATTAAAACCAATAAAAGGACAGAACAGAGACAAAATATGATATTTTTTTTTTTTTTATTAAAGTGACTGATGAGGAGATAGGAGCGTGATGTTCTGGTTTTCTCTGTAACCTTCTTAACGTTCTGCTATTTTATCATAACTACTAATGTTGTCCAACAACATAAATATATTATATCACAGTGTATCCACATCATAACTGATGGCAGAGTATTGTCCTCACCGAACTTTTTTTTTTTCAATTACTTTTTTATATATTTATATATATTTATATATTTACTTTAATTCATACAAGTATAATGCTGCAGTCGATAGCCGTTAAAGAGTTCTTAAATTGAAAGCATTAATGACCTATATACCGTAAGAGCAGAGAAGACAGAAACCCCTATCTGCTGCTCATCAAACGGGGTCTGGAACCTCCCTCACTCCCGTCTCCCTGAATGTGCTACGGCCATTGTGCACAATTTCAGAGCGCTCACAGCAACCTTTCAGATGGAACGGGTCCCGCCTCCTTGGATGGAGAAACAGGGACAGAAGCGAACGCGAGACAGGAGTAATAGCACTGTGGGGCTTGCGATGGCTGGGAAGATCTTGTAGCACTCTCCCCTCCTGCTCTTCCCCTCAGTTTTGCAGTATTTGTCAGGGTTCCATTCTCCTGCTAGGTAGTCCTCAGGTTGGACCCCTGAGGGTTACTGATTGATTTTTGAAGGTTGCTGATGTTAAAGTTTTGTAAGGAAGTAGTCACAGTCGGAGGGAACTGGTTGATGGGCTGGGAAGATGGTGGGAGTCCAGGACCACTCCACTGCCCTTGGAAGGCTGCACCAGAGAAACCGAACTGCTGAGGGGGGCAGACACCTTTGGGGTACTGAGCAAGGGAGTTGGCAGAGGCTGTAGGCATGGAGACTGGTACTCCAAGGGACGGAGGCAGATTCACACACAATTGTCCAGGGGCAGAAAATTTCCGAGCCATACCAGGACCCTGAGAGAAAAAAAAAAAAAAGGAAGAAACTCTTTGAAACTTATCAACCACACAGGATGTGTATGTAATGGAAATACAGAGCCTATTTTATCTTGTCCCTATGTATGGATTTACAGCGCATCTGAAAAGTATTCACAGCGTCTCACTTTTTCCATATTTTGTTAAGTTACAGCCTTATTCCAAAATAGATTAAATTTATTATTTTCCTCAGAATTCTACAAACAATATCCCATGACAACGTGAAAGAAGTTTGTTTGAAATCTTTGCAAATTTATTTAAAAAAAAAAAGCTAAAAAAATATCACATGTGCACAAGTATTCACAGCTTTTGCCTTGACTCAAAATTTAGCTCAGGTGCATCCTGCTTCCACTTATCCTTGAGATATTTCCACAACTTGATTGGAGTCCACCTGTGGCAAAAATTCAGTTGATTGGGCATGATTTGGAAAGGCAAACGCCAGTCTATATAAAGGTTCCAGTTAACAGTGCATGTCAGAGCACAAACCAAGCCATAAAGTACAAGGAATTGTCTGTAGACCTCCGAGACAGGATTGTATTGAGGCACAGATCTGGGGAAGGGTAGAGAAAAATTTCTGCAGCATTGAAGGTGAGCAGTGTCTCCATCATCTGTAAATGGAAGAAGTTTGGAACCACCAAGACTCTTCCTAGAGCAGGCCGCCTGACCAAACTGAGCCATCAGGGGAGAATGGCCTTAGTCATGGAGGAGACCAAGAACTCGATGGTCACTCTGACAGAGCTCCAGCGTTTCTCTGTGGAGAGAGGAGAACCTTCCAGAAGAACCATCTCTGCAGAACTCCATCAGGCCTGTATGGTAGAGTGGCCAGACGGTAGCCACTCCTCAGGAAAAGGCACAAGACAGCCCACCTGGGAGTTTGCCAAAGGGCACCTGAAGGACTCTAAGACCATGAGAAACAAAATTCTCTGGCCTGATGAAACAAAGATTGAACTGTTTGGCCAGAATGCCAAGCATCATGTCTGGAGGAAATCAGGCACCGCTCATCACCTGGGCAATACCCATCCCTACAGTGAAGCATAGTGGTGGCAGCATCATGTTGTGGGGATGTTTTTCAGCGTCAGGAACTGGGAGACTAGTCAGGATAGAGGGAAAGATGAATGCAGCAATGTACAGAGACATTCTTGATAAAAACCTGTTTCAGGGCTCTCTTGACCTCAGACTGGTGCGAAGGTTCATTTTCCAACAGGACAACAACCCTAAGCACACAGCCAAGATAACAAAGGAGTGGCTAGTGGACAACTCTGAGAATGACCTTGAGTGGCTCCAGCCAAAGACCAGACTTAAACCCGATTGAACATCTCTGGAGAGATCTGAAAATGTCTGTGCACCGGCATTCCCCATCCAACCACATGGAGCTTGAGAGGTCCTGCAGAGAATGGGAGAAACTGCCCAAAAATGGGTGTGGCAAGCTTGTAGCATCATACTCAAAAAACTTGAGGCTGTAATTGGTGCCAAAGGTGCTTCAACAAAGTATTGAGCAAATGCTGTGAATACTTATGAACATTTTTAATACATTTGCAAAGATTTCAAACAAACTTCTTTCATGTTGTCATTATGGGGTATTGTTTGTAGAATTTTGAGGAAAATAATGAATTCAATCCATTTTGGAAGAAGGTTGTAACATAACAAAATGTGAAAAAAAGTGCTTTGAATACTTTCCGGATGCACTGAATACCTCCACACCAAAGTAGTATGCTTTTTCAAGGCTGCTCTTTGCTTTAAATGCGTATAAAAACAAAACAAGTTTTAGATATACCAGTGAATGATTCAAAAACCCTTTAGGATTTTTTTCTTTTTGCTGTCTGTATCCAATCTCGGCAATTTTTCTTCAATTCGCGCTCTACACAACATGGCGCAAAGCCACCAAAACTGAGGAGACCTCCTCTTTTATATACAGCTGTCACCAGAACAGGTCTCCTTGTTGAAAAATTCTCCCTCTATTTTGTTCTTGCAACAACTAAAATATTTTTGATCGCTCATCATTTTCTGTACGGCTAACAATGCTTACCAGGACAAATAGAGGTTGAATCAACTTTGTAAGGACACAAAACAGCAAAAACAAATTTTCCCAGGTCAGGATCTCAAAGTATGAAAGCAAAAAACAGGTGGAGCACTAGAAGATGTTGGTGTGCAGATTTTGTGCAATGATTTACTGCTAGGCTGCAAGTTGCCCATGCAATATCTCCTGCCATTCAGGGCACACACAGCTGAATTAGATAAGGGATTCCCTTTCTATTTGTTAGCTCAAGCTGGCCATGTGATCTTGTATTCCCAACCAAACTGACCAAAAATTAGCAGCGTTCCCCATTAACATTTGCAACTAGAAGAGAGGGGAAGGTAGGAATGCAATACATCTGCTGAGTTGGGTCAATTGTTTTTATGGAAAGGGTTCTGGAAAATTAAAATTTTGGATAAAGATGTCAAAAAAATAAAAGCATTACTAATGTGATATTAACTCATCAGGGAGGCGGGATTCTTCAACTTACTTCATAGCTGGGGTGTCCAGGTGTCTTGCTGCTCTTTTTTCCAGTTAGGTTCATGGCGTCCCGGGCCCAGTTATCGACAAGCTTGTGCAAATCGTCTGTGAACGTCCCTTTGCGACTGGAGGATACCGGGGCTGTGTTGGTTTGCGGGGCTGGAGCAGTGGAAGGGGCGACTGTATTTGTACTGCTTGTCCCTAAAATAAAGAAAACAAAATGTTCAACCCAATGGCATGGCTTCAGACAATGACGTTCCCCAGGAACAAAGGATGACAGCTCACAGAGACTTTCATAACAATCCAGCCTTTTTACATTCCCTCATTAAGGTGTGAACAGAAAGGCCAAAACACTCTTCAATTCAAACTTTATGACCTTTTATACTCTGCTGGGTGACATCTATATCTTGTATTCCCAACAATGGGCATCATTCCTAAGTTTAATATGAGGGATAACTGACCACAGCTGCGCTTCTTAAAAACATGCTGTTTTGTCAATTTTTTGGGGGGGACAAAGCAGTAAAATGCGTTTTCTAAATAAGCAGTTCAGAAAAAATGACGTTCCACGTTTTTTTTTCGGTTTTCACTCTGAGCAACTATTATAAATGTACCAGTGAGTAGATTTCCAGTACTCAAACTGTGTATAATATATAAGTGCAAAGTAATGCAAAACATCAAGTTTTCTGCTGGTTACCGAGACTCCACTAGATGACAAGACAGAAGGTGCATCATGGTGTGCAATATGTGGGACACACAGGGCTCTCAAAATTTGTACAATGATGAGCAACAGTTTGCAGAACATGAAACACAGAAATGAAATAGATATATAGAAAAGATAGTTACTACAGAGCTGGTTGCAAGGGCAGACTTTTTTCACCATCTTCCCTGAAGCAGAAAGAGAGACATGTGTTAGCACAGAGCTGACATCCCAACAACGGAGATAGCTGGATGGGGGAGATCAGATAAAACGGAGCACAGGAAATGGGTAGAGCCAAGCAGAGAGCGCAAAAAGCTCCACCAAGACCCCCGCCCAAGGGTGCAGATTAAGCAAAAGCAGACCAACCAGGAGTTACAAGTTCCACCACCTAGGCAAGGCATGCTGGGTATGTGCAATCTTCAATGGCTGGGTAGTAAAAGCTGCTATTAGGCAGAAACAACTCACCGAGTTAAACTAGGAAGGGAAGGGGGGGATATTGCAGAAAGTGCAAATGTTGATGCTGATACAGAGTTACTGAGAAAGTGTTTAAGAATAGAAGCATGAACGTTCTTTTGAATCTTTTTAAGGTCCCAAGTATTAATGGCTCCAAGAACTAAAAGGCCAGTGGATCATACGAATGTAGGAAGTGGTAAAACATAGGTCAGAGGCAGATGGTCACCTGCTGGTCAAATGCACCTGTAAGGAACCCTAACACATCTCAAACCAGCTGAATGTGACAAACGCAACACTGCATTTGCCCATTTGCACAAACTCTAAAAACCTGTAATGAAGACAAAAACATTCTGTGAAGCAGAAGCAGGGGACAGCTGGCGTAGCCATTCTGCCGTATTTCTCAGAGGCATACAGAAAACGAATGTATCACTTCAAAAATTCAGCAGCCCAAGAATTATTTCATCAAAGAAGTCCAAAGTTAAGCCATCTAATTTCAGGGGCTAAAACATGTCTTGGTGTTACACATTTATATTAATTCTGGGGGGGGGTGAATGATACAGGCCCCAAAACACAGTGATGAAATGAATACTCTTGAGCTTATTGTGTGGCTCTGGTTTTCCATACACCTTCCTGTGTAAACCTAAAGTGACTCTTAGGTCTCACTCACAGTGTTAGAGAGCCACCTACCCAGAGTTATTGTACTCTACTGTAGGGGCTTTTGCTTCACACCTTGGCCTCTGACCAACAGACACTGGTTTTCTCAGTCATTTTAGAGACTGGGGGTTGCTCATCTGCAACTGGATGTCTTGCTAACCGTAGCATACCATTTCTGGAAGAGACCTCATTGTACTGCAGGCCCTACTGCCTAGTATTTGGGTGACTTGCCATTTGTTAGGCTACCTGCCCAGTGCAGCTCCCTGCTCATTACAAACAGGGTTCATCGAACACCTCAAAGAGTGGAACTAGTAAAAGCTGATCACAACACCATGCTGTCTCAGGCTGAAGTATTTGTACACATACAATTACTGCTGAAAGCTATCAGAGCCTCATCACATCCCAGATTAACTATGGTCAACACACTCCTCTGTAAATGTCCACTGACCAGATTGGTGACACTCCAACCCAACCTAATCTGTTCTGCTCCTCTGCCTTTTCTCACTTTTCTGTCAGCCCCTCTACTGGCTCCCAACTAGATAGAATTAAAGTCCAAATTGTTAACTCCAACCTACAAGGCTCTTTTCCTGGATCCTCTGCATATAACCCAAATTTAGATAATATCTCCAGTCAATGACCCAAGCATTACCTCATTGCCATCTGATAGGGCACACTCTTACCTTATATATTGATGCAGCACGGCTTCCTCCTCCACTATCTGTCAAGACACATTATGCCTACTTATATACAGGTGGAAGGTGACCCAGCACAGCTTCTTACTTTACTATCCGACAAGGCACACAGGGTCACTTTATATACAGTTTGTGGATAATCCACTGTTTCCACTATCACTACTAACATTTTTTTTTTTTTTTTAACAGTTTACCGATCCCAGCACTGCTTCATCCTCCACTCTTTGGCATGGCATGCACTGCCAGCTTTCATACAGCACTGCTTTCCCGTCCACTGTCTGAGAAAGCATATAGCTTATATAGCGTTAGCGTAAATGCAGCTTACAGATCCAGCACTGCTTCCTCCTCCACCATCTTACAAGGTGCACTCCATCAGCGCATATACAGCTAACTTATTCCCCTATGTACTGTTTTCATCCTGTCAATGTAGATGCTAATCCAGGAAAGGTTTGTAGTTTTTTTTTTTGTTTTAATTCTGTTCACTGAAGGGCTTGTAAGTTTAACTCTCGGAACTGTATGTACTTTTGATAAAAGAAAAATATATATGCATTAAGATTTTCTTTATTAAAGATGAACTCCAGATACTTTTTTTGCGTATATACTGTACACCGATACAGCTTGAACCAGTGCAAGTATACATGTTGGAAACCTGGCTGATCCTTGAAAAAGCAAAGAATCATTGTAATAGCTGTAGCTCAATTTCTCCTTTCAGCCTCTCATCCAAACAGAAAACGCTTTGTAATCATTAGGAAAGGATGCAAGGTGTCCTCTGAATGATGCTAGTGCCAAGCAAGCAATCTCATGTTCACGCTAGTGGTTGTTTAATAAACCGAATGATGGCACTCATGACTATATCAGAATTATCAAAGGGCTTTAACCACTTCCCGCCCGCCCACCGTCACATGACGTCCTGGGCTTTGGGCGGGTATAGCTGAATGATGCCTGTAGTTACAGACATTATTCAGATATTGCCGGTTTCAGCCGGCGAATCTTTACACCATAGGAATGACCATAGCGGCCGTTCCACCGCTTGATCATTCCTATGGGAGGCGAGAGGGGACATCCCCCCCTCCCGCCGCCCTCCAGTGCTTGCTCCGACTCACCGTTACGATCGGTGAGGCAGAGAGCGGATCCGCCGGCGCCGGATGTAGATCATAGAGATTTCCGGCAGACCAGATGGTCGCCGGAGTCTCTATGATAATCGGAGGCCGGGCGCAATGTTATGACGTCACTCCCGGCCTCTCCATTCAAAAAAACGGCGCTGCTTCGGCTGGGAAGCGATGATCGTTTTATTATTTTTTTTTATTTCAGGCTTCCCAGCCTAGTGGTGAGATATGGGGTCTTATTGACCCCATATCTCACTATTAAGAGGACCTATCATGTCATATTCCTATTACAAGGGATGTTTACATTCCTTGTAATAGGAATAAAAGTGATCAAAAATTTTTTTTTTCAAAAAAGTGTCAAAATAAAAAAAAGAAAATATAATTAACAATAAAAAAAAAAAAAATAAAATTTTTAAAGCGCCGCTGTCCCCGTGTGCTCGCATGCAGAAGCGAACGCATACCTAAGTCCCGCCCACATATGAAAACGGTGTTCAAACCATGCATGTGAGGTATCGCCGCGAACGTTGGAGCAAGAGCAATCATTTTATCCCTAGACTTCCTTTAACTCAAAATATGTAACCAGTAAAAACATTTCAAGCGTCGCCTATGGGGATTTTTAAGTACCGAACATTGGCGCCATTCCGTGAGCGTGTGCAATTTTGAAGCGTGACATGTTAGGTATCTATTTACTCTGCGTAACTTCATCTTTCACAATATGCAAAAACATTGAGCTAACTTTACTGTTTTTTTTTTTTTTTTTTTTTTTTAAACACAAAACTGTTTTTTTTCCCAAAAAAAAAAAAAAACGCATTCGAAAAATTCCTGCGCAAATACTGTGTGAGATAAAAAGTTGCAACAACCGCCATTGTATTCTCTAGGGTCTTTGCTAAAAAAACATATATAATGTTTGGGGGTTCTATGTAATTTTCTACCAAAAAATGATGATTTTTACATGTAGGAGAGAAATGTCAGAATTGGCCTGGTAGGGAAGTGGTTAAAACACCATGGGACAGAATGCTGACATAACATGCAAAGGGGGCACTTTATGCAGCTAATTATGGGATCTGTATGTTAGGTTATAGAAGCCTGTAGTGTAAGCTGCAGCAGAAACTGGGGCCAGCAGAAGCAGTCAGACAGAGGAAAGAACAGGAGGGTTTTTAAAGTGCTTTATGTTCAACCAAGGTCTAACTTAGTGTCTGTGTGATCTGCAGATACTGGATTATGGGCTAAGCAAAAATTTTCTAATATACAAAAACCATTCTTACATTTAGTGCCGGTTCACACAGGGGCGACTTGTCAGGCGACCTAGCCGCCTGACAAGTCGCCTCCCGTTCTGTACAATGGAACCGTTCTAATAGGAGCGACGCAAGTCGCTCCGACTTAGAAAAAGGTTCCTGTACTTCTTTTGGGGCGACTTGCATAGACTTCTATACAGAAGTCGTTTTGCAAGTCGCCGTGGATGTCGTGTGCAGGTCGCCTCGGTGAGGCGACCTGCAAGTCGTGCCGCCCCTAGTGTGAATCGAGCCTAATTCTAGCATATTTCATCCAGAACTGTGCAATAATCCAGCACAAAACTGCTCCTGCACTTTGCTCCTCTCTCCTTGTGCTGGGTGACTGGTCTTGTACCGGCCCACCTCCTGTAGTTTTTTGCAGGCAGCCTGTAGTGGAAGAACCTGCTGGGTCCCACCCACAATATCAGGTGCGTGCAAAAGTATTGGGATGCACACAACCAGATTTTTTTGGCATATAAGGGAAAAAAAGTAAAGTTTAAGGTTAGCTTTTCGCAAAAAGTAAAAAGGCTACACTCTGCTGCACTTACATCCATGGGTGATTAGCTGTCACTGCCCACACAGCTGGTGCAGCAGGCTGGATTTTTGAAAGCCCTGCTCACCTTCCCCTTCTTTCTTTTGGCCTGCCAGGAAGGATCAGAGTGATTCTGATCTTTTTCAGGACAAGTGTCCTTTATATTTTCCACACTACCACAGCTCAGCAACTTCTGCAGGATGGCTATGTTTGCTCTCCTAATAAGTTGTAGCGAAATGGTTTATATAGGCCAGTGGTATCGATGAATCAGCTATACACCTGCTCCATACAGTGACTATTCACAGCTATACCAAAGTGGAAAACTGAAGATGATCGCTCTCATTTCTGCCACAAGGAAAGGGAAGAAAAATCTGTTCACATGCCAATGTTCAGGACTACAAGTCTACAATACATTCAAAATATATTTTGGCCCTTCCTTTTTTATTAGAAAAATTAGCAGGAACTTAAAAAACAAAGCAGCAAACAAGTCGCAGTTCAAAAGAACAGTATGAGACTTCTGAAAGTGCACAAAAAAAAACAAAAAAAACCCCAAACTACCCCAAATCCCCACTGTTCCTCTTCTGTCTCAGCGGGAAGCAGATCTGCAGCTCATGGCGAGCGGGGTGCATGCATGGCAGGAAAGGGGTGGGAGGGAAAGAGGAAGAGAGACAAAGGAAGGAGTAAAGAGTTACACACAAAGAGCCAAGCAGGGCGTACTCAGAAATCGCGTCCTCCTGCCGGCAACTTTGAAGGATACCCGCTCTGATGCACAGTTAAACTTGGCCCAGCCTGTGGTGGAGATGGAATAAAACAAAGAGACAAGAGGACAGACGCTGCAGAGACAGATAACAAATCACAAGACAGCACATGTAAAAGGGAAACTTTGGATAAGAGTGTTTGGAGTGGAGTTCAATCTGTGCTGCTCTGTCCAGCATTTTAGTGCCAACACAGAGCAGTGCAGGGGACAGTGAGAGAAACCATAAGTCAAAGAAAGTTCATAACTTACAATGGCTGAACTACTTTTTAAACCCTTTTTTGGCAAATTGCAGCCATACCAGTCCCTGCTTCCCCTGACCCTAGCAGGATAATTGGCTCTATATTTTAGACTGCATCTATGCCATAAGTGGGCAGCTATGGATGCACAGTTGGATAAATAGTTATACATTCAGGCTGTTGTAATCCAGCCACTTCAGATGTACAGTTGGAGAGAGATATTATAATATATATATATATATATATATATATATATATATATATATATATACACACACACACACACATACACATACATACACACACACAGTAAAAGGGCTTTAAATAAAAGGCTCTATGGTTAAGCTATTATCTGAGTACCTGAGTATTATCTGAGCTACAATCTAAGGTCTCTGAATGGCCAGTTAAATGGCTATTTAGGTTTATATGGGCTATAAGCCAGCTTTTCTGCTATCTAGGAACAAGAGAAATATGCATAGTTCAAACAATTATTTCAACTAGGGAAACAACCTTCTTTGCTTTATAAAAAATCATAAGCTATATTGAGGACAATCCTGCACTGCTAAGACAAGGCGAAAACACGTGTCAGGAGAGCCTCCCACTAGCACCTGTGAAAAATGGGAAGGTGACAGAGTATTCCCAGTTAGTTTTAGAAAGGTAAATGTTCCCAGGGTGTGCCTTTTGGGTTTACCTTGTCCCTGGGCGGATAAACTGGGCACAGAGAGGGCAGCGTCACTGGTGAAGGCAGAGCAGAGGATGTCACTGGAGGGTGAGGGTTTCAGGTGGTGTCCGGGGTCCGGCACACTAGTAGGGGGAAGGAGAAGGTTCTGCTGGGGGGGAATGGTGGCAGGAGCGCTCTGTGTGGACAGGTCACCTACAGGTAAAAGAATAGAACAGATGAGCCAGAGAGGATTATGGGAGGAGCGCTATATTTCCAGTGGGTTGGCCTCTGAGTTAGTGGTTTCCAAGGCACTCACTACCTTCCCTGTCTGTAATGAAAAATACATTATATATGTAATGTATAGACTTGCTTCTCCTAGGTACCTGAGAGCTGAGGACTGCGGTTCCCAAAAGAGCTCCCCCTACTGGACTTGCTGCCTTTCCCCTTGGTGGGTCTCCTCCTCCGACCTGAGAGTGGCGCTGCGGGAGGGATTATGACAGCAGGAGGGACTTTGCCTAATGTTGAATACAGCTGCTCAATTTCCTGCTTCTGGCGACTGTGTAACTCATGGATCTCCTTCAGGTGCCTGTGGGAGAGCAAACAAATCATGTCGATAATGCACAGAGTTCCCATATACACCAACATAAAAAAAATTAAAACAAAAACAGGTGTATAAATACTTGTAAATATGTGCAGATCAATTACCAAAGCCTCTCTCAATTAATAATATGACAGCTCAGCTGTTTCTTCTCTAAAGCCCCAGTTCTTACTCAGCAGGAGGCATGTTGGCAGGTATAGGTCCTTCACTGCAGTATGATGGCTGACAGGCTTTACTAGTCAGAGTATGGCTGAAAAACTGTTTTTCTAGCCAGGGTGTGGCTGAACCAGCAAACTGTAAGACTTTGAACATATTGGGGTTTATTTACTAAAACTGGAGAGTGCAAAATCTGGCGCAGCCGTGCATGGTAGCCAATCAGCTTCCAACTTCAGCTTATTCAATTAAAGAGTTAAGTTAATGCAACAACCTTTCAACAATCCCCTCTGCTATGTTAAACAATGTCCCCAGTGTATTTGTTTTTTTTTTTAAAAACAGCTGTTGTATACCTCCTTATTTTATAGCGCCGATTGGCACTCACATGACCGGCCACCTCTCTCCAGCTGACAGCCCCAGCGGGCTAGGCAACTCTTGCTGACATCAGTCAGGAGGAAAGAGGAGGTCCTGTCATGTGAGCGCTGATCTGTGCTATAAATAAGGTATACAGCGGCAGTTTTTCTAAAAAAAAAAAAAAAAAAAACAACAAATAAACTGGGGACATTGTTTAACATAGCAGAGAGGATTGTTGAGAGGTTGTATGAGAGCAGGAGAGCAGGATCGCGGAGTGGACAGAGCTGACAGGCAAGGAGGGGGGAGGGCGACACAGGAGAGCAGAAAGCAGGGCTACGGATGACGGAGGCACGTAAACTGACCACGGTGTCAGGGCACAGCAGCCATGATTAAAGTAGTCAGTTTACAGGGGGGGCAGAACCAGGCAGGATCAGCCAGGTATTTTAGGTGAAAAATTACAAAGGCCCAAGCACTGTGCTGTATAACATGCTTTAAGGGAACAGGATCCATCATTTTTTTTTTTTTTTTTTAAGGGTAACACTTTAAGCTTTGATTGGTTTCTATGTAGAGCTACACCTGAAATGTATTTAGCTTAAACTGAAAATCCACTTGGTCTTGAAATCAATAGTAATTAACTTGTAAGCATGACAGGCCTCACATGTAGGCTCTTGTTATCACCAAAGAGCCAATCACCAAAAAAAGGGAAGTGGCTAAATAGGGGGCATTTAACAAGATGGTGTACATGAGAGAAAAAAAAAAAGAGGGGAAAGAGAAAAAATAGTCCTGAACATAACACATTATAAGAAAACAAAACATTCAGTAAAAAGCTTTCAGAAGAGAGTGGTCTCTCACTTATCCCGTAGCCTCCGAAGCTCTTTCTTTAGCTCCTCGTCTTCTATATCGGATTCATTGTCACTGCTCATGTAGGAAGAGTTAAAGGAGTTGCTGAGACTTTGCAGGCTGGCCTTTGAACCCAGAGGGTGAGGCATAACAGGGCTCCCCAGGCTGTCATCATGGACTCCTTTGGGTGGATCGCTTAGGGTGGCTGATGATTCGGGATGGGAAGATGGTCCATTGAGATGGGGCTGCGTCTTTGGGGAAGAAGCTCGTGGCTGCTCTGTCTCTGTGTGACCCGATGATAGGTCCTCCTGTGCACGAGATACTGAAAAGCGGCCTACTCTATCAGTGATGGAGGTGGTAACCTGGAACCGCCCCACCTGTACAGACTGTTTTGGGGAGGAGCCATGTGTGGGAACTTGGACTGGTCCTACACCATCCACTATGTCCAAGGACCCCGATGCACTGAGCCTTGGCTTCACCAGTGTACTCTCTGGGCTGCTACACGACATGGAGGAAGATGAAGAGGAGGTGGATGAAACTTCCCGCTGTGGCAGTTTTGGCTCCTCGCTCAGCTTCAGGGCATCATCTACAGCTACAGACACCTACAGGAAAAGAGAAATACGAGAACTTTGCCTTCTTGCTTAATACACACCCAAACTCCAGTATCAGCATATTATCCTGTTTCTACGGAAGAAACTTAAAGCCCAACTCTGTGTAAGGACGTGGTGCTATTTTCTGCAGCATTCCTGTTTAAGCCCAGGGCAGTTTAAATAAATACTTCCTGAGGGTGTAGGTCCATGAAGGAACATTTGTCTGATAAACCTACATTTTGTAGGTTTGTAGCAACGTACATTTCCAAAAAGGTCGTCACTCCTCTTCTAGGAGGGCAACAACCTTGGGATCGCTTCTTTCACTCAGCCTTTTTGATAAAAAATAAATAAATATCTGATTCTGGTCTTCAGGTGAAGGGTTCTGTCACACATGGGCTCAATATATATGTAAAGCTCTTACAAAAACAAGAATTGCACAATCTTTAGTGACCGAGACTGTTTCTATACATTTCAATGTAAATGTGGATATTACCTGTTCAGACTGCAGGTTACAATATGTGGGATGCAAATGAAGGCCACTGCAAGGCCAGATAGGTGAATTTTGTGCATATATGCCATACCATGTCTAGATAATACAATGTTGCTAAACATGGAAAGTACACAGGTACAATATAGGTTCTTTTTTTTTTTACATATACATACGGTATTTCTGTATTTGTAAATTTTCAGATCTTTAAAAGAGAAGTATGGCCAAAGCTTTTTTAGCCATACTTCTCTACTGGGTTATAGGAGTGCATCTATTTCTGCACTCCTATGACCAAGATTTCGCTAACAGCTGGCTAAAACTGGCTAACAGCTGATGTCACAGAGCTGGTCCAAGCTCTGATAGAATTCCAAAAATGTTAAATTCTGCCCCAATTTTTTAGGATTAGTTAGTTATATCTCAGAATTCTACTTTCATTTTGGCAGATGGGGAGTTAATATCTGGTTTTCCTCTACCTCATCCTCCACTGGTTCCTCCTCTTAACAAGGAGAGGGGGAAACCTGCCTGCAACCAAATCGGTCCAAGACAGAAAGTATTCCAGAAAACAGTTGCTGTGAACCAGTGATCGCAGATGAGAATTCTTCCCTAGTAACAAAGGACCTGGGAAAATATTGCCCGTAAGTAGTGGAGATACCAGACAGGTAGCAGGAGTCAGAGCCGTATGGGACACACCGACTCCCAAGGTATATATTGCACAGGGGGCTGCACCCAAGTTCCGCCCTACCTGTAGGAGGTATTTGGGACCAATCAACCTCTACATCACTTATTCTGCCGTCGATGAGACAAATCCTGACCAGTATAAAGAGACCTTTGCTGGGAACAGTGGTTCAAGTCAGCAATAGGGCAATGGGGCACTAAGCACCAGGGTGCTGGTTATTCCAGGAGATTTGACACCCTACTAATTCTGCCAGTGCCCCACTGTCCCACAAAAATAGTTGTGTGGCCTCTTTGGTCCCACAAAGTCGGTCTGCTGTGACCTGTAGTCCCACAAGTCAACCACTCTGCTGCAACCTGCTGTCCCACTAGGAAAAGCATTCTCCTGCAACTTGTAGTCCTACAGGAGTACACACCATTTCCTCACATGGGAATCCAAGATGGCTGTCACCTGTGTATTTTACCCCACTCATGACATCACTGGCTGTACTGTGCATGTGGCCTAGTCAGTCTAGCGTGAATGCAGGGGGCGGAAAAGAAAGTCTGCAACAAGATTAATCTACAATAAATTGGGGGATGGTGTCATTTTGAAGCTGAGCATATACAAAGTGCAATGAATGGGCACTGCCCAAAAGCCCAGCTTTCAGAAACAGTTTCTCTGTACATTAGAAGTAGGCTGCTTGTAATAAATCTGATAAGTCACCCAGAATATGAAATTTAATTGAGAGAAACCAACCTGAAATCGCCCCATTTTCAGGACTCCACCGCCTGTCTCTGTAGCTGGCTTGGCTTTTGCCTGCTCTGGAACTGAATAAAAAAAAAACAAAAACAAAAAAAAAACACGTTACTGTTAAAAAAAAGTTATACCTACATTCCACTATTATTTCTCTAAATTAAATTGTGTAAAAACACAGTAGAACACTTATGTTTTGGTGTAAATAGCCTGACCCTACTCGTGTTGATATGGCATAAAGGATGCTAAACTAAAAAGGCCTTGTATACAAATAATTGTTAGCATGCCAATCATGAGAGGTGTTGGCTGTATTTCACTTCCAAAGACACCTATCAGTCCTCTGAGTGTGTCAAGTCTCATTAGTATAGAGCAGCCTTTCTCACCCGGTGTGCCATGGCAAAATACTTCCAACAAAGGCAAATACTGTACCAACAATGGCGGATCAAGTAGCGTGATCCAAGCCTGCCTTACTTTATTAGACAGCTGCAGGTCCTAATACCAGTACATGTCCGACCCTTGCAGGGCTGCCCGCCCACGTCCTCCCAAACAATGATGTAATCGGTTACCAAGGAGCAACAGGTTATACTTACCTGCTCTGTGCAGTGGTGTTGCATAGAGAAACCCCCATCCTCCCCTTCTCTGGACCCCCCCTCCCTCATGCCAAGTGCCCCCATAGCAAGCAGCTTGCTATGGGGGCCCCTGAGCAGGCTCATTCCCAAGCTGCTGCTCTGTGTCCATTCACACATGGAGCGCAGCTCGGCACTACACTGCTCCCCACTCTCTCCTCATTGGCTAACAGGCAGTAATCGAGAGTAGTGGGAGCCAATGGATCCAGCTGCTGTCTCAGCCAATTAGAAAGAAGAGACCCAGGAGAGTCGCTGCTCTTGTGCACATTGCTGGATTGAGAGGCTCAGGTAAGTATAAGGGGGGTGGCGGCGGCTGCTGCACATCAGTGTTTTTTTTACCTCCATGCATTAAAAAAAAAAAAAAAAAAAAATCCTTGAGTTTTTACAACCACTTTCAATTCCCCTCATTTGCCACCAAGGCCACAGAGAGGGAGGTATGGGTAGACGGTAGTGGGGATGGGCAGCTGAGTTGCCTTTGGCTCTCCCCATAGTTTGGCAACGATTTCTCCCTTTTGCACCTTGCAGAGTATTATGGGGCCTAGCTGCCCTGGTGCTCAGCAGCTTTTCCTTGGTCAGCCAGGTGGTGGGCAGGACCAGGGGTGTGGTCACTTCCTTACATCCTCCCAAAGGTGGCAGACTTGGCTGATCTAGCAGTTGAAAATGGGGAGCAGAGATAGTAGGCCTGCAAGCATCCAGCCCTGCTGTTAAGTGTTTGTCTGCTCACTGACTGCCCTGCCTCTGCATACTGAACACTGACTGCCCTACCAATATACGTACTGAACACAGACCGACGCGCGCCCCCCCCTTTTTTTCTTCAGTCATCATCATCACCATCAGTGGTGCCCCTTTTGGCAGCGCATGTGTCCTATGGCTTCAGTATTCACAGGGAAGTATTGTGTTGCCCACTGACTAAAAGTTCTAGCTGACGATAATGCACTTCCGGTGTGCTCTCCCGAATCACTGACTGCCCTGTTGCTACATACCGATCACTGTCCATCCTACCGCTACATATTGCTCACCGATTTGAATACTGTATGGGTACAAGGCAACTCTGTCACAAATTACATTTTAGGCCTCGTTCACACGGATGTACTTAAAGTCCAGGCTAAAACTAAAATCCCTGGCATCTATAGCCACCAACAGTAACACTAACCTATCAAGCCCTGAAAAGAAAAAAAAATCAGTATATATACCTTTTCTGCAGGCGCTCCGACCCGATCTCCAGCGGCGGAAGCCATGCAGAGGACACGGCCGACAATGGCTGTGGAATAATTGGGAAGTGACATCATCCATAGATTTACTATGGGGCTTCCGTTGACAGACGTGTCTTCTGCACCCACCTACACAGCGAAGCTGCGGCTGACAGCTCAGCGTGGGACCAGAGCTTCCGCTGCTGGAGATCGGATCAGATCGCCTGCAGAAAAGGTAAGTATACTGATTTTTTTCTTTACAGGGCTAGACAGGTTAGTGTTAGAATGTTGGTGGCTATAGATGCAGGGATTAAAGTGGAAGTCCATGCCAAAACTTAAAGCATACGCCCATGTGAGGGCCCGCACAGGGATGCACCGGTATCCTATGCATCCATGTGCAGGCAATCCTATTCATGTCAATTGGGAGGCCGCGACTGCACAGAGCTGACATTTGCATGGGTGCCTGTCCTCGAATGCAGACAGCTTGAGTTCAGGGATGTCAAATCGGGAGCAACAGTTGCATCCCAATAGACATGAATAGGATGCATGTGACACCTGTGCACTCCAGGTGGGCAAAGTTGGCCCTCGTTTTGGTGTACCAGGCCTTAAGCTGATGCAATTAAAACTGTGCATAATTTTCAAGGGTGTCTTGACACAAAAGGGTTCAGAAACACTGGTTTAGAGGCAGTGAGAAATGTGAAAACCGGTAAAAAAAAAAAAAAATCCTCTCCATGTAATCTGCAAATGGTCACTTATGAAAACTTCACAATACACTCTGCACAGAAATAGTAAGACATGTGTGAAGCACACTGTAGCACTTTCAAATATAGTACTAACGTTAAGTCTTAATTATATATGGAAACTCTATATTACATGCCAAAGGTCACCTAAAGTTTGACAACTGCAGTCCTGATCCCTGCTTACCTTAATGCTACTCCCAAGAATGCATAACTGTCTAATATCAGGCAATATTTTAGGCATTTATAATGCGCAGACAATTTACATAGCACTTTATATCCTGTACATTCACATCAGTCCTTCGCCTAAAAGGAGCTTATACCCCAAGGTCCCTATTGCACATGCTTTCATATTTAAGGGCCAATTTTGATAGGAGTCATGTCATCTTTGAATGTGGGAGTAAAATGCATAACCAGAGAAAACTCACGCATGCAAACTCCATGCAGGTAGTGTTCTGGTTAAGCTCGGACAAAATCTTCTGTTCACTGCACAAGTTTAACAGATTGCAATACAGTACATTTTAACAAAGTCCTTCTGATCTATAGCTGTCATATGATGTCAAGCTTTATGTAGATAAAGCTGGAGCTTTGATTTGGTATCTGGTTTGAACAGCTTATTATGACTGAGCCGTGATACACTTACCATCAGTGGTGAGTTTGGGCTGGATATCCACTGGAACGGCAGCAGTTGTAGTAGCTGAACCTGGCACAGGCTTAAAAAAAAAAAAAAAAAAAAGGAAGAGTGAATGGAAGTTAAAAACAGACTTTCACGTATAGGTTCTGTGGTCTCTAACACAAAAGATGCCAAAGCCAGATAGCACTAAAAGAATACACGCCAAATGTTTAGCAGTGTCACCCACACTACAGTTGGCAGTTCAAGGGACTTCAGAACACAAAGTAACGGATCAAATTATTTTTTTCTGCAACAAAACAGTAACCAACTAAGGAACTTGGATATACCTTATACTCTCTACAGTCCTTTACTGCTGATGGCAAGCTTATGGGAATGAATGTTGGGACATGCTGTGTGACAGAGCCACTATCAGTGCTCCTGTTATTTGGAGTGGAGTACAGTAAAGAACCATAGATTATTTGTTGCTACCTTCAGGTATTTGGACACTGCCAAAAGCTGCACTGGGAACTGCCCCCCAGTCTACCAATAGAATCCATGAGGCCCAGTTATTTTAGCAAGGAGTAAGAGGGGAGGGAGCTATCTCTTGCACTATATCCTAAGATATGGAATTTACAGGCAAGTCAAAATTTCTATTAAAGGCTAAGCTCACTTATAAATGGTTTTTAAAGGACACATTTTACAAAGCATTGCAACCCCAATCAGTGGATCGCGGGTGAATAGCTGCAGCAGGATTTTTACTTTAATGTATGAATAAGGGTAAAAATCCTTAAGCCTTCAGAAAACTTTTAATTGTACAGTTCACAGAAGTTGACTCTTAGACCATGGTATATCTGAAAGCAATAGATTGAGGGGTACTGAAAAACACAATGGCAAGAAAATAGGATTTTTTCATCATACTTACCTGTAAAATCCTTTTCTTTGAGTACATCATGGGACAGTTAGGCTAATATTCATTACCTACTGGGTTATACGACATCTCTAGGTCAATTGACACTGGTAGACAAAGTCTTAGATAGGAAGTGATCCCCTATATAACCCCTCCCATACAGGAAGTACATCAGTTTTGTAGCAAGCACTGAATCCTTAAAAAAGAGGGGAGGGATCTTTGTGTCCCATGATGTACACAAAGAAAACGGATTTTACAGGTATGACGAAAAAAATCCTATTTTCTTTTTCAAACATCATGGGACACAAAAAAAAAAAATCATGGGACACAGAGTTAGGCTAATATTCATTACCTACTGGGACGTCCCAGAGCAATAGCCTCGTGGGGAGGGAGACACCCTGCCCAACAATAGCCATCAGACCTTATTCAGCAGCCCGCAGTACATTGAAGACCAGGTAGCAGCCTTACAAATCTGAGACACAGATATCTGATGACGAAAAGCTTAGGAGGTTCCTACACACCTGGTAGAATAAGCTCTCACCCTAAAGGGAGGAGCTTTATGTTTCAGACAATAGGCTTGAATGACCAATTAACTGACCCAATTTGGCAATGGAAGCTTTGGAAGCTGCCTGCCACTTCTTGGGTCCTTTTGGTAAAACAAAAATAGTCTGATCGTTGGATCTCCGCAGATCTAGACAAATAAACCTCCATCCAAGGAATGCAGTCAGCCTCGTTCGGCGGAAGAGAGACGAGAGAAAACAGAAGGTAAAATAATGTCCTGATTTAAATGAAAGGCTGACACCACTTTTAGCAAAAAGGTCGGAACAGGTTGTAACACGACCCTGTCATGGTGAAAGCTCAAGTATGGTTCCCTACATGAAAGGGCTGCCAACTCAGACACCCTTCTAGCCGAGGTGTTGGCCATCAGGAAGGCTAGCTTGCGTGACAGCAAGTCTAATGGAATTTCCTTGATAGGCTCAAATTGTTGTTTCTGTAACACAGACAGAACCAAGTTCAAGTCCCAAGGGAACACACAGGTGACCTAATGGGGGGAAGCAAACGATTTGCCCCCTGCATAAAGGTTCGGACCAGCAAATGGGAGGCTAAAGGCCTTTGGAAAAATATTGACAGGGCCGAAATCTGACCTCTGATTGTACTGAAAGCCAATCTGATTTCCACAGCTGACTGTAGAAAAGAGAATTCTCCCAATCACATATTTCCGAGGATGCAATTTTCTGGCTTCACAGCAAGCAATATAAGTCTTTCAGACCTTAAGATAGATCTTGCTAGCGAGAGCTTTTCTAGCATTCACTAGGGTAGACACCACTGGTCCCGAGATGCCACTGTCCTTCAACTCCCTGGCTTCAATAGTTATGCTGTCAAATTTAGAGACTGAAGCTCTACCGCCCAGGTCCGTAGGGCCGGGCGTACTGCCCGTAACTCCAGGATGTTGATGGGCAGGTTCTGTTCTGTCCTTGATCATCTCCCCTGAGCTGTGAGCCCCTCTAGGGTTGCTCCCCAGCCTGAGAGACTGGCATCTGTGGTCAGTACTCTCCAAGTTACCGGAAGGATCTTCCCTTTTGCAAGTTCTGATCCTGCAACCATCAGCTTAGGCTTAAGCATGCCCGAGGAGATAAGAACAGTGGATAATCCAGGGCTTGTCCTCTCCTGTTCCAAGTCAACAAGATGTCTTGTATAGGCCTGGAACGGAACTGGGCATAGGACACTGCCTTGAAGGACACCCATCCTTCCTAGAAGACTCATACAGAGCCGAATGGAGGGTTGCCTGGGGCCCGTTGTCTGACGCACCTGATCCTTCAGGGCACAGATCCTTACGGGTGGCAAAAATAACCTTGCTTGAACCGTATCTAGGATCAGACCTAAATACTTCAGACTTTGAGCTGGTCTCAAGGCTGATTTTTCGGTATTTATGACCCAGCCTAAGCTTTCCAAATACCACACTGTGCAGGTTATGCTCTGTTCTAGAGCCTGTATTGAGTGATCTCTGAGCAGGAGGTCGTCCAGATACCCAAGCACCAAAATCCCTTGGGCCCTTAAAAGACCCAGTACTGGTGCTAGGACCTTTGTGAACACCCGGGGAGCTGTGGCAAGCCCGAAGGGTAGAGCCACAAACTGAAAATGACGTTCCTTTACTGCAAATCGCAGGAACCTCCGATGAGGCTGAAAGATAGGTACGTGTAAATATGCGTCCTTTATATCGATAGAGGCTAGAAAGTCTCCCATCTGGAGCGAGGCTACAACTGAGCGGACAGACTCCATCCGAAAGGACTGGATTAGTGGATAATGGTTCAGGGATCTTAGAAACCTGAGGGGGAACCCCCTGTAATTACAGCTGGTAACCGTGGGATATAGTCGAGGTGACCCACTGGTCCTGAACCATTGTTCTCCAAATGTCCATAAAGTGCAGCAGCCTTCTCCCCACCCGATAGAGTGGGGGGTCCCCTCAAAAGGAGGGCTTGGGGTCGGGTTTAGAAGAGTTTTGGACCCAGGGCTTTTTCTGGCCCTGGCCTTGTGGCTTGCCCCTGGCTCTAGCGCCCTGTTGGCAACAGAACTGCCATGGTGCTGAGACACCTGAGGAAGCAATTCCTGAGGTTTTAAACGAGGGACGTCTGGTGCTTCTCTTTTCAGGAAGTAGAGAACTCTTCCCTCCGTAAATCTTTTGGATATATTTGTCCGGTTCATCACCAAACGTTTACCATGAGAGGGGAAACCTGCCAATAACTTCTTACAAGGAAGCTTGGCTGACCAGTTCTTAAGCCACAAACGTCTGAGCATATGTACAGACAAGAGAGCCAAATGAAAAACCTGCTGTATTGAATCCTTTAAGGCATCAATAGCAAAACACGGTGCTTGAGGAATATCGGTCTTATTTTCAGCAAGATCATCCTCCTGGTTAGGCCACATGATCAGACTGGCTGCAACAGCTGGCTGAATAGCTGAACTAGCCAAAGAAAAAGGAAGCTTTTAATAATGACTTCAGTTTCTTGTCAACAGGGTCTTACAAGCCCTGTGCGTTATCCAACGGACAAGTTAAGTTCTTGTTTAAAGAAGAGACTGCTGCATCTACAGCTGGCATGCTCCACTTAAACTTTTCATCCATGGGATATAAAAAGGGAAAACCTCATAAGAGGAACAAAAATCCTGTCAGAATGTTCCCAATCAGCATACACTGCCTGTTCCAAGAGTGAGTGTAAGGGGAAAGTCTGTGCGGCCTGAAGAGGCCTCAGGGATGCCAAAGAGGACCTGGGGGACTCAGTAATCTCTGCAAGAGGCAACTTAAAGGCAGAACGAACCATCTCAGTAAGAGTCTGGGTCAAAAGCCTCTGCGACTGAGAGGCAGACACCAACTAGATACGTTCTGCGCATGCATGCGCAAGTGGTCCCGGCGAACGGGCGCGGCTGTATTCACGACACAAATCTTCACACAACCAGATTAGGCTACGGCGCATGCACAGCTCCGAGTGTGCACATCGCCTGCGGCTAAGCCGCATGCGCCATGGCCGCCAAACTGTTGAGCATTTTGTGTCTTTGCGAGGCTCGGGTACCATTTATCTAAGCATATAGAGCCTGTGTCAAATGGATCTGATCGGTCAATCCCTTGATTAATTTAAGAACCTTTTGTGGGACTAGAGACCTGCAGCTCAAACAAACGTGCCCATCCACCTTGTAGACACTGGTAAAAAACTGATGTACTTCCTGTATGGGAGGGGTTTTATAGGGGATCACTTCCTGTCTAAGACTTTGTCTACCAGTGTCCATTCACCTACAGAGAACCTGGTAGGTAATGAATATTAGCCTAACTCTGTGTCCCATGATGTATGAAAAAGAAAAACAAAAAGTAACTTCTCGCAAAAGGGAGTGCACTAGGGAGTGACAAGGTGTAAGGAGGAGGCTATACAAGGCCTCTCAAACACCAGCTGGGTATCGAGGCTAGGTGTTTTGCAATTTAAACAGAAGAAGCTGCAGCATGATAAACTGAAACAGCTATAGGATGGGGTTCCCTTTTGTGACACGGTGAGAACTACCTCACATGATAATGATTGAGCATGTTGAAGAGCAATCTCTATGCTCCCAGAAGAGATGGGGCACTCAACCCAAAAGTTGTAATGTGTCCAACTGGTGATTATAAAGGAATTTGAGATGCTTGAAGATCGCTGGGGAGAGTCTGTAGAGTAGTCAATTAAGAATTTAGGGTGAGACAGGAAGGCAAGTGACAAGGTACCTACAACACTGCATGTGGAGGGTAAATAGGTACATGAGGGGGTACTGAGAATAAAGGCCTGCAAACCTTTCCAGTACTAGGTGGGTGAAAGGTTAGCTGGTGCCAAGGCCAAATCCTTTTGAGGAGACAAGATTAGAAGGACTTGTCAGCTCGTAAAACAGGTTGCCTACTGATCCTTGACCCCAATATAAGGAGGGAGGGTCTATCAAAAATGTAGAAAGAATTTGAAGGTTAAAGGCCAGGGAGGCCTGTGTAGCAAAAGGGAGGTCCACATAGTGAGAAGTAGGGTTCCCACAACCTTGAGTAAAGTAGAAATTCTCATTCTCATGGGGCTGCAACTGAAGGGTGCCAAATAGCAGTCTGTTCATAATGGGGGTCAGCAAAAGACAAAATGTCATGCTAAAGTGAATATAAATATTAGGAGATAAAGCTTAGGCAGCGATATACAGAGTAGTACAAGGCTGGGAAAAGGCTGAGAAAAATGCAGGATCATCAGCAGAGGGAAGTGATAGCATAAGTGTTTAGGCCTATGGCTGAAGACTGGACTCATGAACTTTTTAAAAGAAATCAATTTAAAAATGACATAATGGCTCTGTGGGAGGGATTCCCCCTTTAACACTGACAGGCTGTCCCCCTTTCCAGTTCCATCGCTTAGCACCATACGAGAGCTTGGGGAATACACTGCATTGGTCTACTTGTGTTCTCCTACACGGCTTACTCTACATGGATGATTAGCCAATTGGTCACACAGTTCCTCATGATTTATATTTTGTGACCTGTTCCGTGCTTTTATTGGTTTGTTCACTCCTTTTTGCATAAATCAAGAATTTATATAAAAAAAAAAAAATAGGCAAAGTCTTATAGCTTTTTTTTATGGCTCCTCTAATGATGTTTCTTGCTATAATCTGGATGTATGTTACCAGACAGATATCATTAAAGATGTCTTAAGTAGTTTTGGCATTGCATATTTATTTCTGATCAATAACCATGGTATGGCCACCATCTAGCCAGTCATCTTATGACATCTATAATTAAACACGTGGGGTGTAGACACATGTCGTCAACACGCACCGCAATCGGTGATTGACCGGCCTTGGAGAATCTGCCTGTTTATATGGAGCAAAGCAATGCAGATTTTCAATGCGAATGCACACTTTTCGTTTAAGTGGTTGGGTTTTACGTATCACACTATGGCTTGTGCTTTCATTTACCTTGGTTGGCTGTAAACACCTTCTGAGAATGAGTGGTATCAGAATCTGGGCAGTATTTGCATAAAGTGCCTTTAGACCATTTTAACCCTATGGTCAAACAGATCAAGTAAGGGGATTGACATTTGGTTTTCACACTCTCAAAAAGGTGTGGCGCTTACAAGTTGACACATTGTCAAGTGTGCGAAGTTCACTTGAATCTATGGAAAAATTGGAAGTTCACTATAGGAACCCATTATCTTTGGACACTATTATTTGTGTTACAATCTAAATGGTTAGATCAGGGGTGTCAAACTCAAATTTCATTGCGGGCTGCATCAGCATTATGGTTGCTGTCAAAGGGCCAGTTGTATCTTTAAGACTAGATGTCCAGAGCACCCTACTCCCCCCTACATCAGATTTCAAGAGCCTCCCCCGCCCTCCCTTACATCACTGTGCAAGGAGTTCTGTACACCTCTCTGCTGCCCACTGCTGAGATGGGGAAGGGGGTGGGGGGCAGAGCCGAGCCTTTCTGGGGCTACACAGAGAAGCGCAGGATCTGGCGGAGGAGTTTTGTCATCCTCTCTGCCGTTGACTGCTGGGACAAGGTGGGGATAGAGACAAGGGGGTTGCCGCAACTGCAGGAGAGGTGCAAGGGCCGCATGAAATGGCCTGGAGGGCTGAATTCGGCCCAGGGGCCTTGTGTTTGAGACAGGCGAGTTAGAGATTGGTCACCATTCACAGATTGGTTGATGCATGGGCGATTTGCACTACATATGGGGTTTGTTTCCCTTTAATGTCTTTTCATGATTGTTTATGTTATTTGGAATTACAGATATAATTTATAATACAGAATATGGATGGGTATAGAGCTACACTTGATTTCTGTTTAAGTTTGGTATCACAAATTTGTGCGTTTGCTTTACTCATTCTGTATTACAACAGATTTTATTTGATTGTCTGAGATAGACTAACAGCTAAAACCACAACTAGAACACCACCCCCTAAGGCAGCTTTGGAGCAGGACAAAAAGATGGAAAGCACAATGTACGGATGGAGGTGAAAAGAAGATACCACCTTACGCAAAAAGAATACTTAAGGCTGAAGGACAACTTTATTCTTGCGAACTACCAGGAAGGGCTCCTTACAAGATAAGGCCACCCAGCATAGACCCTCCCCTGGCAGATGTGACAGCGATCAGAAAAACCACCTAGTGAGCAAGGTCAGCCAAGGGTATACTGTTAATTGGTTCCCTAATGTCCCACTAAGCTACCAGAGAATGCCTGGGGGCAATATGATGTGCCACACTCTGCACAAAAACCTTTACCAGAGTGTGCAATGCCAAATTTGAAAAATCATACTCGGGGTCAACCTCTGGTGCAGTTGAGACAGAAAAAAAGCCAATAAGTCCCATGGCATACTGGGAGGACCAAAATAGACTTTGAGAAGTCTACTTTCAGGCACTTAAAAGCATAGGGGTGACAGGCTTCCATCTCTTAGGACTTGGGCTTCAACAGCCAGGAAACAGGATGGAACACAAGGTGGAAGAATCTGGACAGCCATGGCCAGAGGCTAGAGTACATCCGCATACCAAGTTTTTCTTGGTCAGTATTTTTCTAAAGATCTGAGGAAGGAGGATCTTTAGAGGAAAAAGGCATATTAGGGAGACCCAATCTCATGGAATCACCTGTGTGTCCAACGTGAAGGCCATCAGATCCATAGACACAAACCTTTGCATGCTGTAGCTGAACTTTGTCAGGAGATCCACATCGGGCATCTCCATTCTCTGATAGATGTCCTGAAACACTTCCCAGGTGAAGGGGCCACTCCCAAGTCTAGCTCATGTCGACTGAAAGATTCTGCCTGCCAATTTTCTACACCTGGAATGTGTACAGCTGGACAAGGTCGGAATTTGTGATATTCTACTCAGAACAGAATTTGATCAGCTTTCCTTTGAGCTGCTTGAAATCTGGTCCCCACCATGGCGACTGATGTAAGTCACAGGCATGGCATTGTCTGATTGAATCTGGGGTGTTGGTAGTCCCCAAAAGCACCTTTAAGGGTGAAGCAAACAGCAATCAGTTCCAGGATGTTGACAGGAAGTGGGGGTCTTCTGTAGCGACCAAGGAGTTCACTGTACTGCCGCTGTTTTGAGCACACCTTCACATCCTGATAGGTTGGCATTTGCCGTCTAATGTAAAGGGAGAAAGGACTTCCCAACCACCAGTATTGGATTGTGTATCCATCACACAAGAGCGTATCTGGCCTCTGTGGCTAGATGTAAGGGGCAATCCAGAGAAATTGACTTGACCCACAGTGTCGGAATGCTGTGCTATAAACAGTTGAGTTAATCTGGGCATAAAGTACTGCCTCAAATGAGACCATCCGACCCAGGGGACTCATATGCAAAACCCAACCGAGGGCCAACGACGAAACGGAAACGGTAGCATCCTTCTCTGAGATTTCAGATTTAGATTTTTTTTTTGTAGGTTAAAGAAAGACCTGAAACAAGCGATGAGTCGGAGTTCATGCAGACTTCTGGAGGAGTGAGAATCCAACCAAAGGGCATGCAAAAGGCGAGTCATCTGTTGAATGTTGCTTGACAATATATGGGCACTATGTGCTCTCCACAAATAGGGCAAGATCTTTGTGAACAATGGAGAAGCCATAGACAACACAAATTGAAAATGTTTCTCGCCCAGGGCAAATAGTAAAGAGTTTAAATAGGGACATGAAGCTAGGAAGTCCCCTTGTTGAACAGTAGTAATGACTGACCTGGCAGATTCCATGTTGAATTTTCAGATTCTCAAGTACTTGTTGAGGACCTTCAAGTCTAAAATGGGGATGTATGTCTATTTGGTTTTGGAACTAAAACAAAACTGAAGTAAAAGCCTCAAAACCTTTCCTCTAGAGGTAAAAGCTAAAGACTGTGCTGACTGCAGAACAGAGGGCAGATTTGAAGTAATGGAGCTGGGAAAGGCCTGGAATTGACGCTCCAGTTGGTAAACTTGGTTCATGACAGACTGAACCCGTACCCAGGACAGCCAACAGACATCTTCACATTCGAAAAAGTGGGAGCATTCTGTCATTGGGCAGACGACTTGTAACATGTGTTTGCCTTTGAGTAGAAAACAGTGTTTAAAAGAACATCTGTCTACATGAGCCCTGAACAACCCTTAAAAAACAAACAAAAAAAAAACCTGCAAATGAAGGTTTACATCACCTCACCTGTCCTACTGCATATTTCTTTGACCTTCGCTTCCATGCAGAGCAACAGGCACTTCACATTTGATACACTTTTAGATGTGGGGTACCCACTATGCATTGTGTTACCCCTTACCACAGCACACAGCAGAGAGCGCAAGCATCCAAACACTCCTAGAATTGCAGAATGTGCAGAGTATGCTGTAGTTCTTAAAAAGAAGAACATAAACCCCCCCCCAAAAGTTGATTTAACATGTACAGTACCTTTTACAAAAGAAACCCGGTAAACTTCAAGCTGGTGTTAAATATAGGAACATCTACTTTTCCGCTTCAGGAACCCAACAATTTAGATCCACATATCTAATTCTCCTGCTCTAAAGCCAGGCCCACCGCAGTGAGCTATAATTATTGGCGTAGGTCTGATTTGCACATCATTTTAAGTGAATATTTAGTGGGAGAGCAGGACTGTAGAAGCAAATAGAGTACAGATGACAGTGAAAGTTACATTATCTTATATATTAAACAAAAGGGTGAAATGGGGAGGGAGGGGGTTAAAACAGACACCCTCACAGCCTTTACACTCACACAGCTGGGTGCAGAGGACACAGGGACACTTTCTGGGCTCAACGTTCTTCTCAACTGGAAATCCAAGTCTTCCAGGGGCTGCTGGGACTGTAATGAGAAGCAGGGAGGGTCAGAGGAGAGGGTCCTTGGGTTACCCCTGCCCTACACTGAGCTCAGTAAGGTGAAGTAGTTGGAATCTAAACCTGTTTTGCGGTCTTTTCACTCACTATAGGGTGTGCCTGTGCTGGAAGGGTGACAGACAAAAAAGGTATGGGATAGAAGGTAAGGCAAAAGGGCATGCACAAGACGAGGGGAAACATCCATTAAGAGGTTACATGGAAGAAAAGAAGGTTCATGCTGCACCTGAGTTAGTGAAGGTCCAGGAAGAGGAGGTGGCTGTTCGCCAGGCGGGCTCCCCACTGTGCTCTCTGCCCCGGCCGGGAGCACCTACAGGATAGGGATATTTAGTGCCATCAGACAAAGTTTTACATACAAAACCTGTTTATCTTTGCTGTAATACTCAATAATGCTCCACCTATTAGAGATAAGACCACCCGTTATCCGCTATAGTATCTCAACCGAGCAGCCTCAAAGATTGGATAGAACATCCTTAGGCAAAACCACCAGGGTGATGTTTATGAGAACACAACAGATCCAAAAGAAGAACAAAAAGCAGGAACTGGTCACTACCCATTCAGGGTAAAGTGACAGTGTCTGCACATAGGCCACACCCCCATTATTTACTTAGTCATGTTCCTTCATTGCTCCTCCACAGTGATGAGCCTTCGCTAAAGCCAGCCATATATGGATTGAAACTCTGCCGATTCAGCTGGGACTGGCTGAATTTTGATCCATACATAGGCACTGTGGTTGTACAGAGATCGTTCTGCCAATCAACTTCTGTACAATCAGCTTGTTAGCTATAGCCGGCAGTGTCAATCAGTGTCTTTCAATAGCATGGTAGTTTCCCCACTATCCGATTACAAACGGCTCAGTGGGTGGATTCCCCCATTCTCCACAAATGTATGGATGGGGGAATCAGGACTTTTTTTTCATTCAACCAGCAGGTTGCATGGAAAAAAAAAAAAAAAAAAAAAAAAAAAAAAAAAGAAGAAGGGCTGCCCAAGACTTGTTACTGAGAGGTTTTACCACTTGCTGCCAATCATCCTTTCAGCAGGGCATCCAATTTTAACATACTAAAAACAAGGTAAATGCTGACCGGTGGGTAAATTTCTCAGGAGTAAGCCACTGAAATCGCAGTCCTAAGGACAACTTCACACTAGAAGATTAGTAGCATAGATCTGTAGAGCCAACAAATATTTCTGCTTAGGTTACCTTAACATGTGACATCTCATAATGCCACCCACTCCTAACCAATATCCATTGAAAGCCCTTCTAGCAGCCAGTGGTGGAAGTTTTTTTTTTTTTTTAAAAGCTAGAATAATGAATGGGAATGGCTTGAGGAGGGAGAAGCTGAGAACCTGGTTACAAAATGTGTTAATCAGTGGAATGTATAGATTTGGAGTGCTAAATTTTTAAACTTTGCAAACCAAGAGATTCAAGATAAGATGCAACTTTGTTAAATTAAATTAATGTAGCAGTCAGTTGTTTAATAATAAAAGGAGCCAGAAAACACCTTTTAAAAGGGACAATGTCATTAACTAAAAAGATCCTTAAAAAGGCATACCTATAAAAAGACCGAATATTTACGTTGGCCATAGATGGAGCAAATTTCCTTCCTGCGACGACGGGTTGCAGGAAAAAAGTTCTCTCAAATCCCCTATCAACACGGGGGGGCATATGGGTCGAACAGTCCACGCTGGGGGAAGATCAACATTACTGCTAGCGGCTATAGCTGCGTGTACAGTAATCTCATTTAAAATGCGGCAAGCTGGTACATTCAGCCTGCCCATACATGGGTCGAATCTCGGCCGGTTCCTGAGATTCAATCAGTATATGCCTGGCTTTATGTTTCCTGCTGCCCAATCCTTAAAATGCAACACTGATCCTGAGAACTGGTCCCTTCTTCCCCACATCCCCAGTTAGCTGGGACACCTGCTCTTTAAGGATTGGTTATATACTGGGTCCAAGGAAGCTTTCACTGGTTTCTACTGCTGACCTTTACCCATTACAGGAAATTGCAGCGACATGGGAGATCAGCAGGGGGACCACAGAGAGCTGCAGGGGACCCAAGGGATCAGTACACACCCAGAAGTGTTCGTTTACCAGCGGACAGTTTCTCAGGATTGGAATGGCACTCAGCAGCGGAAAAAAAAAAAAAAAGCATTCTCCATTAACCCTTTCGCTCCCAAAGCCGGTTTTTGTGCATTTAAAAAATAATTTTAGGCGTTAAGATTACATAAAGCCAGCAGCCAGAAGTGTTTGTAAAACACCTGCTGTTGCCAACGTATACCAAACATTGTTGGCAGTGAAAGGATTAAGGGCCAGTTCACACCAGATGCAGTTCCGCGTGCCTTTTTTTCTGCACTAAAAATGCACGCACAGAGTTTTCGATGTATTCCAATGGCTCTAGTTCACACCATGCAGTCAGTTTCCGGTGCAGAAACTGACTGCATGGTGTGAACTAGAGCCATTAGAATACACAGAAAACACTGTGCATGCATTTTGTGCAGAAAAAAAAAAAGCGCACAGAACTGCAACTGGTGTGAACTGGCCCTAAGGAATTTAGATATTTCCTTACCTAATAAAGGGTAAAGTTAGTACCATGCTATTTGAATTAATTTTAGGTGCACTGTCTTCCTGGTACTTGCTCAAATGTGGTCAATACACCTGGGAAATCCTCTCTCGTAATGCCTAGCAAGTTGTGTCAGCCACAGAAATCCTGGAGGTCACTGGCTTCTTCTCAAGCACAAGAGTGACATCATACACAAGTCACTTAACTAAGAATGTCTGCCTGTTCTCATCGTGAAATGCAGCCAGTAAAGAGGACATATAGAGAGTTAGGATAGAATGTCACAGCTTCTCAAGCTGCTGAATATAGATTAGAAGTGAGCATTCACGTTAGTCCTATGGAAAAACAGAATGACTGTCAACATTTTTAAGCAGATGATTGATTCTACACATTGCCATTAGGGACAAAAGAACTAATCTGTGGATTGGGAAAATATAGCAAACCTGTTTTCTGACAACCACATTTTCTAGAACACATATAAAAAAAAAAAAAAGTCTGGGGACAGGTCCCCTCTAAATACAAAGATTAATTAAGTTAAAGCAAATCAAATACAACCCCTGGCAAAAATTATGGAATCACCAGTCCCTGAGGATGTTCCTTCAGTTGTTTTGTGTAGAAAAAAAGCAGATCACAGACATGGCCAAAAACTAAAGGCATTTCAAATGGCAACTTTCTGGCTTTAAGAAACACTAAAAGAAATCAAGAAAAATAATTGTGGTGGCCAGTAACAGTTAGATTTATAGAACAAGCACAGGGAATAAATTATGGAATCACTCAATTCTGAGGAAAAAATTATGGAATCATGAAAAACAAACAAAATAACACTCCAACACATCACTAGTACTTTGTTGCACCACCTCTTTATAACTGCTTGCAGTCTCTGACGCATTGATTTAATGAGTGATAAACAGTACTCTTCATCAATCTGGCTCCAGCCTTCTCTGATTGCTGTTGCCAAATCATCTTTGCAGGTTGGAGCCTTGTCATGGACCATTTTCTTTAACTTCCACCACAGATTTTCAATTGGATTGAGATCCGGACTGTTTGCAGGCCATGACATTGGCCTTATGTGTCTTTCTTCAAGGAATTTTTTCACAGTTTTTGCTCTATGGCAAGATGCATTATCATCTTGATAAAATGATTTCATCATCCCCAAATATCCTTTCAATAGATGGGATAAGAAAAGTGTCCAAAATTTCAATGTAAACCTGTGCATTTATTGAAGATATAATGACAGCCATCTCCCCAGTGCCTTTACTTGACATGCAGCCCCATATCATAATTGACTGTGGAAATTTGCATGTTTTCTTCAGACAGTCGTCTGCATAAATCTCATTGGAACGGCACCAAACAAAAGTTTCAGCATCATCACCTTGCCCAATGCAGATTGGAGATTCATCACTGAATATGACTTTCATCCAATCATCCACAGTCCACGATTGCCTTTCCTTAGCCCATTGTTACCTTGTTTTTTTGGGTTTAGGTGTTAGAGATGGCTTTCTTTTAGCTTTTCTGTATGTAAATCCCATTTCCTTTAGGCGGTTTCTTACAGTTCGGTCACAGATGTTTACTCCAGTTTCCTCCCATTTGTTCCTCATTTGTTTTGTTGTACATTTTCTGTTTTTAAGGCATATTGCTTTAAGTTTTCTGTCTTGACGCTTTGATGTCTTCCTTGGTCTACCAGTATGCTTGCCTTTAACCACCTTCCCATGTTGTTTGTATTTGGTCCATGTTTTAGACACAGCCAACTGTGAACAACCAACATCTTGCGCAACACTGTGTGATGATTTACCCTCTTTACCTACATACTAACAAGCAGATTTAATCTGATGCAGGTGTTAGTGTTTGTAATGAAAATTTACAGGGTGATTCCATAATTTTTTCCTCAGAATTGAGTGATTCCATAATTTATTCCCTGTGCTTGTTCTATAAATCTAACTGTTACTGGCCACCACAATTATTTTTCTTGATTTCTTTTAGTGTTTCTTAAAGCCAGAAAGTTGCCATTTGAAATGCCTTTAGTTTTTGGCCATGTCTGTGATCTGCTTTTTTTCTACAACAATAAACAACTGAAGCAACATCCTCAGGGACTGGTGATTCCATAATTTTTGCCAGGGGTTGTACTAGAAACAAAAACATAATATACTGCAGCTTACCAGTCTTTAGAAGCAGTAGCTGCAAAATCTTTTCTTTATTTCTAGCTTTTTAATTTTTTTTCTTGGTGATCCTACCAGTAACACTTTGCCCTAAAGTGAGAAAAGCCCTAAAGGTGGCCACACACGGATCAAATTTCATCTGGTATGAAAAAGGGGTACTCTATCCGGTCCACCCATGCTCCTTGATTTGGGGTGCCCCCCCTCTCTGGATCCCATATATAAACATCAGTGCACTGGCCCAATGGCATTAACTTTAACCATTTGGCGTCATTGCCTCAAGCGCTACCCCCTTATATCCCCCTGCTCTCCTCTTGTGAATGTATTATTCAGCCCACTCATTCCAGACAGTATGTCCCTGGGCAGGATTTTTCCATGGATTAATGTACATCTCTTTCAGCTCCGGAACCTGGTCCATCCCATAACGAGGAGACTACATACTTTCGACACTTAAGGTGTAAAATTTGATATACCATCACATCTTTTCCACTTTTACCTACAGGTTAGACACTTCTTCCACTCTAAATCGCCAACCTTGACCCTTGATAAGCCAACTACCTTTGAATACCTATGTGCTCAGGGCCCACATCAACTGCATTTAATTTCATGTATTTACCGTATCCTCCATGAGTCGATTCCTATCACGGAAACTTTACACCATTATATGAGCAGGTGGTCCCACTTAGTGGGCCGTCCTGTCACAATACAGATGTGGGATAGGATTTGGTCTTCTACTTTTAGATCTTCCAAACGTGTCACCCAGAGGGAGACATCCATTAAAATTCTCATGTTTTGGTATAGAACTCCTGATGTAATTCATAAGTATGATCCCTCGGTCCCGCCACATTGCTGGCGGTGTGGGACTGACATAGGCTCTTTATTTCATATCTTTTGGCAATGCTCCCTGATTCAACCCTTTTGGTGTGATGTGCATTTACTTATACAAAAGGTGGTTGGGGTGTCCCTTCCGATGGATCCTTTGAATTATCTGTTAGGTTTACCTTCTTTAGGTGTATCTAAAAAGGCAAATAGACTAATATCCTATATTTTACTAGCCGCCAAGAGGCTTATCCCACTGTCCTGGTTATCCAATGCACCTCCTTCGTGGTCCAGATTTCTACAACTGGTGGGTAAGATTCGGACGATGGAGTTTTTGACGGCCTCGGTACATGACTGTATCTCCCAATTTAACAAAATATGGGAACCATGGGATCTTTCGGAATTCGGGACCCCCATACTACCAAACACGCCCTAATCTCCTATTGAATCTATACTGATTGTATTTGAGTCCTCCCCCTTTCCGGTGCTCATCATTTGATTCCGCACTAGGTTTATTATTACATAACCTGCACCTCCCGTGGAATTCCTTGCCTACTATATGGCTTTGATTAATCTTGAGGTTCTAGATTTTTATCCATAATACGCCTACTGTGTACATCAAAGGGAAATGATGCAATTCACACTTGTGCCTAGTATCTGTGAACATTTTTCTTTTTACTTATAATTGTTAAGTTCTATTTTGTTTTTCCTTTCTATTATGAATGTTTATAATGCACTTTCATGGATAGTGTAATGTACACTTTGTTACAATTTTGTACTTGTTCTCTGATATCCCAATAAAAATACAATTATAAAAACAAAAATTCAGCTGGTACAACAGGGACTGGGCACATTTCCAACCATGTGTGCACACTGTAGTTGAACAGTCCATCAACTTCTGTACAACCGCCCTGTCAGTTAAAAGCTGCTCAAGCAGCAGCTGCAGCCAGTTGGGGGAGGGGTCTCCCTGTTGTCAGAAGAGCACAGCTGGGAAGATTTCCCCATCCACTTTGAATGTGGGAATTTTTGTTTGCTGGCTGAAAGAAAAAAACTGAACCATGTATGGCCAGCTTCACTGTATAGGCAGTGTTGTCACCATAGGCTGCTCAGCTGATTTACTAAACATGTCTTCTCCATTTCCATTATGGATGAGGGCAGGGGATTAGTAGTTTACAGCAGATTGTATGGAAGGAGAGAACACTGTCTCTCCTGGTTAACTCAGGAATGGCTAAGGACACTATATTTCTGGCAAAATCAACAAATTTTCAGAACCTGCCAAAAAGGTATTTAGCACCATGCGATTTCCTGCCGCATTTTTAAAAAAAAGGTGCAAGAACCTTTCTATGCTGGAAACGCAGGCGCAGCAGCTCATTAAAATGAATGGGCTGCCATGCCTGTGCAAACGTGGGCCGTAAACCTGCACAACGTAGGGTAAGGACTGTTTCACTGGAAGTTGATCCGTTATGATCAGCGGAGAGATCTGCATGCAGATCCCCTGCTGAATCAGAGCCGAACAGGACAAAATGTCTTTTTTAACATCCGTGCCCATTCAGTTTGTGTCCGAAAGACACACGTGGATCGTCATAGCTCTATGGGAAACTTGATAAATAAAAAAATAAATAATAATAATAATAATAATAATAATAATAATAATGTAGCCACCACATTAATGGACTGGTAAGCTGCAATAGAATACATTTTTGTTTCTGAGTTTAATACTGCTTTAAAGCAGATCCAACTCCATAGATGAGGTTCATTTTATGACATGCTCGGGTCATTCAGCTCGCCTTTTGCTAGGACAGTGCTAGATTAGGCCCTCAAAGATACGGAAGGTTGTTTGCCTGTCATTGCTCAGCATCCTAATTTCGAACTAAATCTTTCTACAACCCATCCATCTTACAGCTGCCATTTATAAAATGTGAGTCTGAAAGGCAGCATTCATAATTGACACTCAACCCCAGCAGCATAACTAAATCCATACTCTTGTATAACCAATCTCATAAAAGCAGCTAAAGTAATAATTTAAAAAAATGAAATAACCATGGGTCATATCGAGATAAGACCAACGTGATGAAAGCTAGGGTATGGGTGATAGAAATGTGAAGTTTCACATATGTAGTGAGAGCACAACTTACCGGTACTCTGCTGAGTGGGGGCTTTGAGGGAGGGGTCCCAGCTTTTCCAGGAGCTGCAGTAGCAGCTGCTGCAGAAGCAGCTGCTGCAGATACATAGGTGACTGGGGTAACAGCCTGTCCAGGAGTCACACCTTGGCCTAAGACGGACATGCCAGACTGTCCTAGAGGTAAACTGGTGGGTGGTGCTGTAGATGTAGGCTTGGTCTGGGTGGAAATGGTGGTTGATGGAGGTCCAGGCAAGGGAACCCCCTCTTGTCCAATTGGAGCTTCTTGTGGGGTTAAGCTATGCTGTGTGCCAACACTGCCATGCTCGCTGAAAAGCGACCTCAGCTTCTCTTCCAAAGTCTTGATATCATCTATTCCAGACTTTGTCAGACTGTCTTCACCTTCAATAGAATGGGTGTGAGGAAGACAGGGGGCCGTGCTAGGCAGTGTCTGACCATGTTGCAATGTGTGCTGAACAGTGGGGATCTGGTGGTTTACAGGCACAGCTCCAGATATAGGAACCTGAGAGGCAAGTGGCGTGGACACTGTTCCACCTGTTTGTGATATAATCGGCGTTGTTGCGATAGCTGTTGGAAGATGAGTGGGATGAATAATAGGCGCACTATCAGCCACCGCTGCAATACCAGAAGCTGCCACTCCTGCGTATGTGAGAGGAGCAGAGATAGGGAGGGACATACCCATTGTACTTATGGCAGCGGTGACTTCTGCCGGTTTCTTCATGACATCTTGATGAGCAGCACTAGAGGTGACACTTTCTACAAAGCTCGGAGTGGAGGTGCTACTGCTCAACTGAATTTGCGCTGGTGTCACAGTGCTCATAACTGGCGCAGACACGGATGTGTGAGGCAGGGTACAAGCTACATTGCCTACTGGCAGCTGCAGTGGAGGAGATGTAAGGGTCTGTGGTACGACTGCAGCGGTGCTTGCCGGTGGAAGGGACTGTGTTGGGGGTGACGTCACTGTCCCAGGTGCCACAGGCATGCCCCCAACTAAAGGCAAAGTAGGAAGTGATGTCACAGCTGAAGGTACACATGTGGACACAGAAACCCCAGATATCACTCCTGTAGTGAGTGGCTGGGTAGACACAGTGGTGATTGTAGGCACAGTGCTTGGCATGGTGCTATGGGCCGGCACTCCTGTAACGCTAGGAGTCACAACACCTTCCACCAGCAGCTGGGCCACTCCCGATTGCAGGCTGCTGGGAGCAGCTGTAGATGATGGGGGCAGGCCGGATAACCCTCCTGAGAAGGACCCAACGATATTCGTCAGAGATGTTGGAAACGGAGGTCCAGTTTGATTAAAAATTGGTGGAGCCGTGCTGGGACCATCAGCCATCTGAGCCTGTCGTAGCTCTGCAAAGGCATTATGGAGACTGACAGATGATGCAGAATGAGAGAGGTTCATCCCAGGTGCGTGAGAAGTGGTAACTGCGATGCCAGGGCCATGGGAAGCGGGAACTACAAAAATGAAGAAAAAAATATCTCTGTAAGGCTGCTATAATTGTAGATACCCACATAGAGATGCTAAGACACTATCTACTAATCACAATGCAAAAAAAAGGTCAAAAAGTAGAAAGCGGCTCATTTCAGTTTTAATATCATACATTACTAATCAATAGTATCCAATTTTTTTTTTTTTTAAACAGACAGCCATAACATCTGCGCAAGTTAAACATGTCAAATTAATAATGTATACATTGTTTAACCTAAGGGGGAACTCCAGATAAATTCCTTTCAATACCTGTCAGGTTTTTGACTGAAAGGTTACTTTAACAGTCTATCAAATGAGCAAAACTACAATAGACTTCCTGAGAGGAGGAAAACAGCAACAAGTGATCTCCTACAGCAGGTCCATTGCAGACACCACACAGCATGCTTACCAGTCATCTGTGGATCCTGTGATGGTGCATTAAAGAAGGTCGGCTCCCTCAGTCGGCTCTCTGGAACTGGACTGACTATGAACCGTCTACCGGCAGAGTGAACAACTTGGGCATGGAGGCTGGGAGCGAGTTCTAAATATATATAATAAAAAAAAAATCACAACTCCATAACAAAAGATGAGGAAGGAGAACAGAAGGCAGAAGTGATTGAGAAAGATATGCTGTTTCTAGACTGATTTTATACTGGGGACTGCACAGATGAAGATTGTCTATTGTGATCATCAGCTGATTTTTTGTAAATATAGATTTTTGGGCCTGGATACTCACTTCTGTTTTGAGACCCTTCACATACACAAACACCTCCCACTGTTAAAACAGGCTTGCTTGGCTAATATTTAGGCATAACTGGCCATTTCACAGCTCTACCTTCTCAAATAGAGAACTGACATATTTACTACCAATTGACAGGCTATTCATTTTGAGAAGAAAAAAAAAAAAAAGTCTGTACTGGCTAGCTTGAATTTATTCAGCCCATCCTGAAAAATAAAAGAAAACATTCTCATTTGTTTGTGGTTGAAGGAGAGATAAGGAGGCATGGTAAATATTATACAATGCAGGAGATGGACAGTAAAAATTGGGATTTTGACTTACCAGTACAGTCCATATTTTGAAGTTTAGTACAGGACAGGAAGTCAGACTGAGTTATATGCCAATACCCCCAGGTGATTGGACATTGACAGCTTTGCTGGGAAAGACCCCATGGCGCCCTCATATAACCCCACCCACTCCATGGGACACAAGTTTTGTAGCAATCAATACAGAGAAACCATATAAAAAAAAAAAAAGTAGGTGAGGAACCCGTGTCTTGTATTCCAAGTTATAGAATTTACTACAAAGTTAAAATTCCTAATATCTCATACAGTACAGACCAAAGCACAGAAAGTCAGACCATGGGACATTCCAAAGCAATAAACTGAGGGTTGGAAAACAACATAGCAGACTGCAACAAGCCCAAAAGAGGAAGAGTCACAGATGATAGCATGAAGCACCTTGCGGCTTAAGCTTTCATCAGATGAAGACCCACCCAGTAAAACTGAAAAATTCTAAATAGAAGACCTGGTGGCAGCCTTGCAAACCTGCAAAACTGATGCTGAACGGCCCAAGACGCACCTACAGGTCTGGCAGAATGGTCCCTACTAGGGAACAGAGGAACCTGCACCTTGCTGGTGTAGGCCCTGAAAAACAAACAGCCTGAGCCATCCAGTAATAGTGAAAGAGGAAGCAGAATGTCCCTTCTTTGGACTATAAGGGAGGACAATTAGGGACTTTCTGATGGAAGATGTTGAAGCTAGGTCAGCCCTAATTGCTCTGACCTTCTAAATGAAATCTCCTTAGCATTTTGAAGCAAGACCTTAGAAAAGATACTATCCTCATTAAGGTGAACAAAAGACCTATTCTCAGAACCAACTTGTTCCTAGGTAAGGCAAGAAAGGGCTACTTACTAGAAAGAGCATCCAACTAGGAGACAAGCATGGCCACAAGAGAGGACACCTCACTCGTGAAATCCCCCAATGGGAAATCTCGAATCAGTTCAAAGAGGTTTGTGAAGAACTGAAACTATCAGATTCAGATCCCAGAGAGACACAAGCAAGTCCTTGTATTAGGGTTCTGACAAGAGTGCAAAGCCAAAAGTGTCTGGAAAAGCATAGACAAGGCAGTAACCAGTTCCCCTAAAGTACGAAGAGCCAGATGCTGGTGCAGACCAGACAGGAGCAAGTTCAGAATACAGGCAATAAAATATTTCCAGGTGTTGAGGTGCCTGCTTTCACACCAAAGTAGGCCATCCAGGTGCGATGGTAGGTTTAATGAGGAGTAGATTTTCATGCCTCAAGTGCGGCGGGAATGAGAGTCAGCATTGCCCCCAATCCTTTCAGACCTTTGTTTTAACAGCCATGCTGTTAACAACCATGCCAATGACTGAGAAGTAGGGGGAAAGAAAGAGCCCCGTTGACAGAAGGTCTGGCCTGTTTGGAAGAGGACAAGGCTCGTCTGCCAGGAATCTGTGCACCAAGTTTCTGAGGACTCCTGGTGCAGAGGAGAGCCTAAACAGTAGGGTGACAAGTTGAAAGTGTTGGTCTTCTACAGCAAAGTGTAAAAAGCATTGGTGTTTGGGAAAGGTAGGAATGTGAAGATCGGCATCTTGGAGGTCTACTGATGCCACAAATTTCCTAGACCTAAGAGAAGAAATGACAGCTCTTACAAACTCTATACAAAGTTTCTGCACATGCGCTTTGGTAGTTTTAGGTCCAAAAAAAAGAGCAAATGGCTCCATTTGGTTCTCCAGGACAGTAAATATGTATGCATAAAACCTTTGAACCTTTTCTCTGTAGGAACTGGGATTAGTAACCCTTGGGCCTGAAAGTATTTGTATAGGTAAAACCACTTCAGCCCCAGAAGAATTTACCCCCTTCCTGACCAGAGCACTTTTTGCAATTCGGCACTGCGTCGCTTTAACTGACAATTGCGCGGTCGTGCGACGTGGTTCCCAAAACAAAATTGACGTCCTTTTTTTCCATCAAATAGAGCTTTCTTTTGGTGGTATTTGATCACCCCTGCGCTTTTTATTTTTTGCGCTATAAACAAAAAAAAGCGCGACAATTTTGAAAAAAAAAAAAAAGCATTATTTTTTACTTTTTGCTATAATAAATATCCCCCAAAAATATATAAAAAATTGTTTTCCTCAGTTTAGGCCGATACGTATTCTTCTACATATTTTAGGAAAAAAAAAAAAAAAAAAAAAATCGCAATAAGCGATTGATCGGTTTCTATATATATATTTTAATGGCAGCGATCAGCGATTTTTATTGTGACTGCGACATTATGGCGGACACATCGGACATTTTTGACACATTTTTTGGGACCATTGTCATTTATACAGCAATCAGTGCTATACAAATGCACTGATTCCTGTGTAAATGACACTGGAAGTGAAGAGGTTAACAACTAGGCTGCAGTGTAGGGGTTAAGTGTGTCCTAGGGGCAGGTTTTTAACTGCATGGGGGATGGGTTGTGTGTGACACGTCATTGATCTCTGCTCCAACATTGCTTCACTTGCCTCGCCCCAGGTTAGTTTTATTGTTGATTTGATTGAGTTTGCCACACAACACAACTATTTTTGGTTTGACGGAAGGTTTTATCGACAGCATAAAAGGTGTGGCAATGGGAGCAAAGTTTGCTTCCAGCCTGGCCAATTTGTTCATGGCCAAATGGGAGGAGGATGTTGTCTATGCCATGGACAACCCACATCTCCTGCTGTGGGTACATAGACGACATCCTCCTCCTGTGGACTGGCACACATGAGGGTTTGGAGGATTTCTTCCAGGTCCTTAATGACAACGATAGGGGTATCACCCTGACTTTTGAAGCAAGCAAATCTTCAATCCACTTTTTGGATCTGTTCATTGAGAGAACAGAACAGAAATTTGTTTTTAGTACCTATTTTAAACCAACTGATAGAAATGGGTATATACCAACCGACAGTTGCCACCATAGATCGTGGATTAGATCAGTCCCTAAGAGCCAATTCCTGTGGTTGCGCAGGAATTGTATGGATTTAGACATTTTTAAGGTTCAGGCTAATATCCTAAGAAAGATTTCTTGAAAAGGGTTACGACCCTTCCGATATAGATAGGGAAATTGTTAACACCTGTGCTATTGACCGCTCGTTACTGTTGGAGGATAAACCTCGACAGGAAAGTGATGACTTCAAGTGGTCTTTAACATCTTTTTCTATCCAGCATAAACAAATCAAGAAAATCTTAGAACATCATTGGGATGTCTTGAAGACGGATAAGGTCTTGGGCCCCCTATTGCCTGAAACTCCCAAGGTGGTTTTTAGGGGTGTACCTTCACTCCGGAATAAACTGGCACCCAATGTTATCAACCTTTCGTATAAACCATCTTTTTTCCCATGATTGGATTGGATTCCATCCATGTAGAAAGTGTTTGGTGTGCCAGTTCAAAACGTGTGGTAGGAAAGCTAGTCACAGCTTCCTTTCCACCATAACTGGCCGTTCATATAAGATAAAACAATTCTGCACCTGTGCCACTACAGCAGTAGTATACCTGCTGACTTGTCCGTGTGGCAAACAGTATGTGGGCTGGACTATTAGATCTTTTTCGACGCGAGTCTCTGAACATATAAATCTAATCAAGGCGGGTAGCACTAAACATACTGTTCCATCATTGGTGTCCCCTACTCGCAGTGTCATTTTGCTATTTTTGAGACCCCTGGTGAATTTGCATTTCGGTTTCCATATATCTTGTCTGGATCTTATTTTAAAATAATCTCATAATACAATTATATCATTATTTAAGAGATCAGGTTTAATTTTTGTTTTCCAACTCTGGATGTATTTACATCTAGTTGCTGGATTAAATTAGTATACTTTTCTTAGTACTTTTAATCATAAATTGCTGTCCTTAGGCACATTATGTTTTATCTGCAAGTCTTATGAGTTATGAGGCTTGGTTCGTTTTTTTTGTGCTGGCGCCGTTGTTGTGACTAGTGACGTCACAACGCTCTGTGCGGATGCTATTTGGTTCCGCTTGTTGTTTTCTTTGCACGCTTGACACGTCAGCGTCTAGCGTGTCATGTGACCGACCTCAGTCCGAGGCTTGGTCCAGTGTGTGGAACGTTACGACGCCGCACTATCTGTGCGGGTCGTGACGTCACACCGTCATGCAGGAGCGAGGCTTGGTCTGTGTAGCTTCGGATTACCTGTATGAAAACGAGGCATGGTTACGTTTTTATCCAAATATGGTTATTGCCAGCTTTTTAGACATCTAATTTATATATTCTTTTGTTTACATTCTCCTTAAGGGGTAAAGACCTCCTGAGTCTCTCTATTCATATTTATATGGGAGCCAGATTACAAACCAGAGGTCTCTCTAAACCGGAAGTAATACAACCCCATTGCACTTCCGGTATTATGACACTTTCAGGAGGGGTCATTATTGGTTTATATAGCGGTGAGGTGGGGGGGTTCTGCACCCCAGATGACGGCTCTTTAGCTGAAACGCGTCGGTGGATCCCTCACGATTACCGCTACTTGAATTTTGTGCTTTTATGATCTTCTAACATGTGAGTGTATTATTATTATTTTAATAAACCAGTGTTAAACGTTATCACGCTATGTGAGTTTTTTTCATTTCTCACATGGCATATGAACATTCGTATGGCCTCCATTGGATTGTTTAGGTTGTGTGAATATTGTGGAAGTCGTATCGCCATCTCCATTTGCAAATTATTGAAGACATCTGAAGAGACGTATTATCCAGACCTGTTGGTCATTAAGCCTTTTTGACTTGTATGACGTATGTCCTTTCAAGTCAATAAGTTCTGGTTAGCCTCTTGATGCCTTCGGTGACGGCTCCTGTACCACCAACAGCCCTTCTGTTCACCTTTGGTGTTTCTACACTTTTACTTACCTGCCTGATCCAGTTGATCCCTTTTATTGTAGTATTTGGGAGGATTTTGATCCTTTGCCTCTGGCGGTTTTTCTTCACGTTTACATTTCTACAATCAACATTTGTGGACTTTCTTGATAAAGAATTCTCAATGGTGTTAATTCCATTGGGCCTCTTTTTGGACTTTATCTCTGTTTTTATCAATTAACATATTAATTAATATTTTTTAATTTTTTTTTGGTACACTAAGTAATAGTTTTAGTTTATAGCACTTCACTTTGCTACACTTTGTATTCTAAAGGATACATCATAAGTCTGTGATATCAGTTTCATATACACTGCATATTGTTAGATTTATTTAAATCTATTTTGGGGTTTATAGCGCTACACTTTTTTGTATATCGTCTTTACCTTTGGTCTATAGGTGTGTTGGCTGCTATTTACTTCCATCCTCTAGTGCAGCGCTGTATTTACATTTCTTACACTGTCACTAGGCAGAACAGGGAGATGCTTGTTTACATTAGCATCTCCCCGTTCGGCAATCGCGGGTATCCCCGCGGCGATTGAGTCCGCGGGACCCGACTCACAGAGCTTGCCGACTCTTAAAGGGGAACGTACAAGTACGTGATTCTGCCTGTACGTGCCCTTCTGCCGCAGTATATCTGCGTGAGGCGGTCGGCAAGCGGTTAACCACTTCATGCAAAATCACGTACCTGTACGTCATTAGGTTGAAGTGGATATATGGGGGGTGGGGGGGTGGGGGTGCATCCCCCGGTAGAGTTTTTCAGAGCTAGCGGTCAGCCATCTCATAACAACCAACGCAGCTAATGAGCCGCTGTTATCATAAATAGCGGGAGGGGAAATCCTCCCCCTCCCGCCCCACCCAAAGGGGTCCTCAGGGTCTTGGTGCAATATAGATGGACCATGATCCTGGACCTATATAGTACCCTGTAGCTTTCTACACTCATTGCCTTCATATGGCAATCCAGTGCCTGAAGTAAACATTACAGGCTGGCCCCTGTACGTCAAGGGTAACCAACCTGGAAACTGCTAGTGAGCCTTAAAGAAATAAACAGTTGGATCTTGATAGAAGTTTTGGTCGAAGTGGCCAAGAAAAAAAAAATGGTTTACAAAACTTGTTCATAGGAAATGTCCATCACCTAAAGACACTAGCCAGGAGTGGGTGGGGTTATATGAGACTGCACTAGGACCATTCCCAACAAAGCATTTGCCAGTGTCCAATCACTTGAAGGTAGTGGCATATAACCCATGGTCTACGATTTTCTGTCCTGTGCTGTTATACTTTTAAGATAAGAGGTTTCTAAAAATATTCCCAAGGTTGCTACATTAGTTACATCAGATAGCTTACCTGCTCTTTGGGGTAAGTAATACACTGGGTCCGGCTTTCTGAACTCATCCTCCAGCTTCTATCCAGAAAAAAAAAAAAAAGACAATATAAGCGTGGTATGGCCACAGCCATCTAATGGGAGATGGGAAGGTAAAAGTTAGTGAATAAATAGGGCTTCCGTACCTGAGATTCTGGGTAATACCCATCCTTTATCTGCATACTCTCCACCTCTTGTTCGCCTTCAGGCTCCGCACTGACATCCTCATTTAGCATTTCATCTGCCTTTTCTATGATGTCTTTAACCTGCTCGACAAATGAGTCTCTCTCTGTGGCCAGGATGAAGACATTCTGAACCTGGTGTCCAAAGGAAAGGTACTGAGATTGGCTGGTGAATCACATTAATAGCATGGCCTACCCTCATCATAAATCTATCATCTTACGCACCATGATGGTCGCTATTTCCTCTGGATTGTCCCCATCTAGGTCAAATTTGAAGGTGACCATTTTGCGGTTGTGTGTTTCCAGCTGACATTCCACTACTCTGTCTCCCTTGTTTGACACCTACGCCATTAAAATAAAAAATACCATGTACAAACATAATAATCCAAACATTCTTACAGTACATCTAAAGCAATTTTGTTTTTAATACAGTTGTGAGGGTAAATCCGATTTTTTTTTTTTTTTGTTGGCCATCTGTCTCATTAGAAAGATTTCCCTTTATCAGCATTTCTGTAGACAGGAAGTGAAAGGATATCTTTCCAACATGAGGGAAATACTCTTACACAGCGGCCATCAGTACATGTGTCACCATTGGAAGATGATCCCTCAACAACTTAATAGGAGGGCCTAGCATTTGCCCATTCTATCCAAACTAAAAAATAAGGATTGTAAGTCCTTTCTTGCTGTACTGCTCTACCAAGAGTGTACGCCAAGTATAGAGTGAAGTGTTGGAGGCACCTTACAGGCCAGCACCCCATATTTTACATAAGGTTTTTATTTCTCCAATTAAGGCCCCCCATTTACTTAAAAGGGTTGTAAAGGTATTTTTTTTTTTAAATAAAAAACATGTTATACTTACCTTCACTGTGCAGCTCATTTTGCACAGAGTGGCCCTGAACCTGGTCTTCTGGGGTCCCTCGGTGCCTGTTTCAGCTCCTCCCCGCAAGGACTCACCACCTTAATGCGAGCTCCCTCGCATGGTGGTTAGTTCTTGCGGGCGCGCTCCCGTGATACAGCCGGTGGCTATAGACGCTCACTGTATCACTCGGCCCCGGCGCGCCGCGTCATTGGATGTGATTGACAGCAGCGCAAGCCAATGGCTGCGCTGCTTTCAATCCATCCACTGTAGCCAATCAGCGGCCAGGCTGAGCGGCGAAGAGAATGTCGGGAGCGAGTGCGGGACTTTCGAGGGGTCAGGTAAGTAAAACGGGGGGGCTGGGGGCGGCGGTATTGTCAGAAGTTTTTTCACCTTAATGCATAGAATGCATTAAGGTGAAAAAACGTTTACCTTTACAACCCCTTTAACCTCTTCTTGCTCCAACACACACAATTGCTCTTCAGTCCAGCGCCAGATGTTTTCAAAGCAGAACACCGTCATTCTGCCCATTTCCTATGAGCCCAGCCTGTCCTTTATATGATGCCCCCCCTAAGGGGTGCGTAATCACGCAGGCTGGGCTTACAATACTGCAGGACTGAGCAGTTATAGGATCGCGGCTTATTACAGGAAGAATGCTGTCCCCCCGACACTGCCAAAAAGTGGAGAAGCTGCTGTGGCGTCAGACTGGCAAGAGATGACTGCAGAGGAAAAAATCACGTATAGGAGTTTTAAAAAAATAATAATAATACTGAGGAGGGCTTTAAGGGATCGAAGGGAGGCAGGAAAAAATTGCTGAAGCAACAAAGAAATGGAAGTATGATTAAAAAAGATAAACCAAGACCTAAAATCTAACAAAAAGCTGCCATTATATTTAAACAGCATTCTAGGTTCGGCAAATAAAGGAACTTACATTAAGGATTCTAAGTTTCGGGCGTGAGGTTTTTTCATGTCTTGAGCGGCTGCGCACAGATTTTCGGTAGTGCCGTTTGGTGGTGCGGCCTTCGTGTCTACCACTGGAGCCGGAAACTCCCTCATTACTGTCACTGAGCCCAGATGCCACATCTGAGTGGGCGCTGAGAGAAACACAATTGTTAATACAAAAGGATGGCAGCTTTAAAAAGAGAACCTGTTATCAAGTTGCTAATTTGTGAAATATTAGGTATTCAGCGTACTAAATTTTCAAAGAAAGATAAATCAACAGGCTGGCTTTCAGGTCCACCCAAAGATGGCTGCTTCCCTGCAAAAGTACATTAAGTTAACCAAATTTGTATTTTTACCTGTCAATGGAAGACACCACTTGGGTAGTTTGTGCTGATGGCATCTCCACAGGGGCAACTTGAGAGGTAATTTGCAGGCCCTGAAAAAGATTAAGACAACATTTATTAGTGATTCTAGCAGTCATGAGAACACGCCCTCAGACGAAGTCAGGAAGTGATGAAACGTGTCAGGGATGTGATCTCTGTGGTTTACCGGAAGTAACGTGTGCGTGTTATGGACTGCCGAGGTATCAGGAAGTAGGATCAAACAGCTGATGTACACAGACGTTTCCCACACCATTACCGGCAACCGGGTGATGTTACTTGCACAGGCACCTTTTATTGCTTGAGTTTTATAGATTTCTAGTATGTATATTTTGGGGATTATTAAAACTTACCGACAGTATTACGCTATGTGGACAATTTGTTTTTTCACATGGACACACTGGAGCCCTGCATAATACGGCTATAAGTTTGGTGGATGTTTTGTCTGAGCGGTGGAGAATCAGTTGTTGATTAAAGGCGCATTTTATCTGCATATGTGGTGAGTGCATTCCCAAAGGGGAGGTTATCTCACGTGGTGAAGTGTCTGGTGGAAGGTGTTCTCTTCAGGTTTGATTTTATTATAAGATACTACTGAACTGCATCACAATATCATTCCATATATAAACATTATATTGAAGCTTGCCATTTTTGAATACATGACAAGTGCGCTGCTACAATATCATAAAGGACTCTGCTGCTTAGAGTTTTTTTAGTATTGTTTTTATATTTTGACTTTTTTTAGCGGCTGCTACTTATATTTTGATTTTACAATTAATTTTGCATGTTCAGGTTCTGATATTTACACTTAGTGACCTCAATTGCTTTAATCCAGGGCGCCGAGCGGTGCTTTTTTAGGCAGGCCATTTAAAGCATTTTTGTATATTCTAGAACTAGAAACATAGATATTAATAGTCTATTCATGAACAACGAACCAACCACCACTCAGGTTAATTTTAATGGAGCTATGTCAGCACTAGGTAACGTTTTGGAGAAGCAGGACCTGGTGGGACATATGCACTTTAGAACAATATATTAAAGCAAAGATAATTATTAGAAGTTGAAGATGGAAAGCAATACCACAGGATGGTTTGGATGATCCCGGTTCCATCCAGGAATGGTTTGACTTCTTTAATGGGGTGGGATTTAAGTTGCAGGAGCTGATTCTTCAGAGGAAAAAGCGTAAAATGGCTAATCTGGAATCTAGGATAAAAGACTTGCAACAACAGCTTGACCCCATTAAGGATACGCAACAAATTATTGATTTTAACACTAGAGTCAAAAAGAGGCTGGAAAAAGTTGACAAGGACACACAAAAAAGAAAGTAAAAAAATATCAGAGATATGGAAGATTTCAAAGCCAATTCAATTTATGCTTGGCAACAAGCATTACCTGATAATAAAAATTTGGTAGAGAAACCTTTATCCATACAACCTGTGAGAAATCAGAACCCTATAGCTCCCTCTAGTTTGGCTTGTGAATACGCCAATGAGGATGGACATGAATTAACACAACTAAACTCCCGGGCACTTTTCTCCACCCCCATTAAAAGGGGTAAGGGAAAAACAAGAGGCAATAGGGGAACAGATAACCAAATGGGGTACCATCAACAAGTACTCTATCAGATTCCGACCCATAACAAATTTCAACCGTTATGGGAATATCAGGATGGTTATGAAGTTATACCTCCCCCTTGTCCTTTTTTAGGGAGAGGACATGGAGGTCAGAGGAGAGGTCGAGGTTACTCACCTCGCAGAGGGAAGACACACACATACCCCCAACCCTTGCCTTACCACAGAGATCAGACATGGAAAGATCAACAACCCCAGTGGGAGAAAGATCATGTACAATATCAACGTCCAAGAATAGAAGACCCTGAGGCCGTAGGGCCGGATATAGGACCCAGAAAAAGAAGAAGGGAAGTGGACTAGGGGGGATTTTCAACTTAAGTCAAGAATTTTTTTTATTGTTTACAGAATGTGGATTTGGTAGGAAAACCACATGTCCTGCTTGTAACAGCAGATGTTGCATCTCTGTATTCTATAAAACAGCATGATGATGCCCATCTGGCCTTAAATTGGGCTCTCAGTCAAAGAGATGATCTCCCCCAGAATCAAAAAATATTCCTTAGACATGCCTTGAACTATTGTTTATCCCACAACTACTTCTGGTATGGCAATACGTTTTATTCGCAACAAAGAGGAATTGCTATGGGCGCAAAATTAACGCCCAGCATAGCGAACTTATTTATGGCAGAATGGGAAGACAAGGTCATTTTTAAAAATAAGCGGAAGGGCTCTTTCACACGGGGCGGATCAGTGATGATCCGCCCCGTGAACACCCGCTGGCTCAGCGGGGATCGCTCCGCCAATCCCCGCTGAGCAGAAAGATGACAGGTCCATCGCTGCATGCTGTGCAGCTACGGACCTGTCAGAGCGCTGCTCTCCCCTATGGGGGATCGGATGATGACGGACCGTAGTGTCCGTCGTCACCCGATCCGATAACGGATGGAAAAGTAGGTTTTTCCTCCGTTACACTTTTCGGATCGGAGCGGCGTCGGATGTCAGCGGACATGTCACCGCTGACATCCGACGCTCCATAGGGATACATGTATGTCCGTTTTTCATCCGAAAACGGAAGGATGAAAAACGGACATACGGATCCCCCGTGTGAAAGAGCCCGAAGGAGTTTATTTTTTTAAAGACAATCTTTTTTACCTGGGCGGGATCAAGGAATCTCTACTTCAATTTTTACAACATAAAGTTAACCTCCCATTGGCACACTGAAGAAATTAACTTCCTAGATGTAAAGGTTTATCGTCGCAATGACAGATTAGAAACAAAAGTTTACTTCAAAGCGACAGACAGGAACAGTTATCTCCCTACTTCTAGTGGCCACCACCCTCTCTGGCTTAAAAATATCCCAAAGGGACAGATCATGAGGGTCAAAAGAAATTGTTCTGAAGATGTTAAATTCATCCTACAATCTAAAACCCTTACTGATAGGTTTGAGGCCAGAGGATATGATCCTCAATATCTTGAAAAGGTGATTGAAGAAGTGAATGCAGTTCCAAGGGATATATGTCTATGAGAAAGGGATCCTCACTTCACCCCTGGATTGAATAATAATAAAGCACAGGGGGTTCATTTCAGGGTTTCATGCCCAATATAAAGAAGTTGAGTCAATCTTAAGCAACACTGGCACGTCCTGCTTTTGGACAAGAAACTAAGTACTACACTACCATCTGCACCTCAGTTCATATACAGAAAAGCGCCCAGTTTCAGAGATAGGATTATAAAAAAAAAAAAAAAAAAAAAAAAAGTATTGGACCCCCCAAGGCAACCTTTATCATTTTGGGATCGAAATGGCTTCTTTTCTTGTAGAAGCTGTAAGGCCTGTAGAGAGGTCTCAAGACCAGAGGACTAGATTTATTCAGTTCTCCTGCTAATAATAGAAGTTTTGACATCAATTTGTCATATGCAACAGTACACGTTGTTTACGCTTTAAAATGCCCATGCGGCCTGTTATATATAGGGCGCACTAAGAGGATGCTGAGGATAAGGGTAGCTGAACACATCCACAATATAAAGATAGGGCTCAAGGACCGTAATGTGTCCCTCAATTTTAAACTGAAACATAACCAGGAACCGGCAGGTGTAGAATTTTGGGTGGTCGAGCATTTAGAGCCACATTGGAGGGGCTCATTCGCGAGTTGTCAAAATGAGAAACTCAGTGGATATATTTAACAGATATCCCCTCCCCCAAAGGATTAAACATCGAATTATATATCAATTGTTTCATTATATAGGATACATAACATGATCTTCCACTATATTGATTTCAGGCAATATTGATTTCAGGTAACCTTGATGAATTGGGCATTTGAGCAACATGCTGACATGTCATGCAAATGCCCAGTCAGTCGATTTTATTTGAAACATTGGGCTGTCTAAAAAGACCTCCATGAGATTTTAGTGTTTTAATGTGGTCTTAATTATGTACTTAAATTATCTTTTCATATTTGGTTGCAATTTTAATCATGTATTAAGATTGTTTCTCATTAATTGATATTTTTTGTGCGCTGCTACATATATGTATGTTTTTGTGCAGTTATAGATATATATAGTTTTTAGGCAGCTGTTTCGCTCTGCCCATGCCAGTGTGTCAGTGCTGATGCAGAGGGGTGGATAGAGTGATTCTTTAATCATATGTCCCATACTCCAATATGATGATCCACTTTTGTGGTTATATAAGTGCACTTTATTAATTTATGGTTATAAGTTTGCCACTTTTATTCATTTGTTTTTAGCGTTTAATCTATTTTATGATTTTAATCATGTTTAGGAATAGTTTTATATGAAATCTTAGTGCCTATATTATCGTTACCGATTGGTGTTGCACTTTGTCAGTTCTGTGGCCGTGAAGACCTCCATTTGGTTTGTTTGCATGTTAGCGCATTTGTTATGCGCGATGCGAGTGAACACAATGGATGTCACATGATTAGTGCCCAGGGCAGAGACATTGATTTTACAAAAAAACTGGTGATCACAATACAAGATCACGCCCTCAGACGAAGTCAGGAAGTGACGAAACGCGTTAGAGACGTGATCTCTGTGGTTCACCGGAAGTGAAGTGTGCGCATCACGGGTCTGCCTAGGTATCAGGAAGTAGGACCAAACGGCTGATGTACACAAACCTTTCCCACAGCATTACTGGCAACCAGGTGATGTTACTTGCACAGGCACCTTTTATTGCTTGAGCATTATAGATTTCTAGTACGTATATCTTGCATGGGGATTATTGGGTTTATTAAAACTTACCGACAGTATTACGCTATGTGGACAATTTGTTTTTTCACATGGACACACTGGAGCCCTGCAGAATACGGCTATAAGTTTGGTGGATGTTTTGTCTGAGCGGTGGAGAATACCTATGCAACTAGATCATCCAGCCTTACCTTTTCTCCTTCCGCTGGACCCAGTGCTTTACTACCAATTATTCAGTGTGTCAGTTGATACAGACATATTGGGATTGTCGGATTGCCTAAACTGGAATTTTGGGAGATGCTAGGTCTGCGAGTCATTTGTAGCGGCCATCTACAACAGCGGGAGACCTTCACTACCCAGGATTGGGTGACAAGCCCTTTTCAGCTGGTAATCTGGTAAGCCTGCATCCCTTAAGGTGGTAGAATCATTGTTTCCTGACCCATCAAGATTTGTCACAGGGTGTCGCAACATCATCATCGTGTTGATTACTACTGTCACTGACTGTTTTGTGCATATTTTCCTTTATCAACAGCATCACTGACTGGTTTGTGCATATTTGCCTTTATCACCAGCACCACTGACTTTTTGTAATGCATTTTTGATCCGGTCTATAGTGTTCACTAGCATTATAATTCTGGTGTGACACACATATTTATGCACAATTGTACTTTAATTTTTTGTTTTCATTCACTTAATAATATTTTGATTTTCATTTATTGTTTGTTTACCACTAGCGCAGCTCCTTATGTTCTACTGTTTTGTTTGTGTTGTATATCACTTTCGAGTTGCAGCTTTCTAGTATTTTGAATAGCGTAGTTGTTCTTTTTCCAGATCTAAAAAGGAGACTGTACAGTGTATGGTGAGCTTTAAAGACTTTAAAGGACACACTTCTCCTGTTTTCAATACTACTACAGCTCTGCTCTACATGGGCTGTTATGCGATTGCTCAGCTCCTGCACACACTGCCAAATGAGTGACCTATGCAAGAAGAAGGTAAAAACTATTGATGGCAGTGTATAGAGGGTGAAGTTCACTGGCAATGTCTGCATTGAATTAGCATGTAACTGTAGAGATGGGTGGGATCAATTTCCTGAAGGGGGAGCGCAGGTGTAAGGTAAGTGTTAATGAGGCCAGCTGCTAAAAGTACTTGTAACAGTTTTTCCATCCCAAATACCAAATTTCAGGACGGATAATAGAGGAGGTAAGAAAAGAAAGCTTATTCTTTTCTGCAACAGAGGTACATTACGAGTATATTGTGCCCAGGGAAGTTTGAATTTGGGGGGGTGAACTTAGCCTTTGAGGGGGCTATACACTGCCCTTGACAGCAATGACACCCTTGGCCATTATACTCAACAGGTTTCAAAAAAGCTGGTGGAAAAGCAGGCAAAAAAATAAATACTTTCCTCCAGGCACAATAGTCAAAGCACGACCTCCACAGTCTAATGATCTCAAATTATAGTTCAGGACAAGGAATGGCAGCAGAAACTGTAGGATTGTGTGGCAAGGACACTTGAACGGGAATAAAGTGACAGAATGAAGTCACAATCTAATGAGCATATAATCCTGATGTTGGCTTTAACCAGTTCCTTTTTTACATAGGTACATTAATAAAACAAGGTGGCTTTCAAATAGCCAACAGAAAAGGCATAAAACTTTCATGGGTAGTAAAGCAAACTCGCTGGCTTTTCAGTAAAAGTGATCTGGATGGCTGTACACCTGTCCAGATCACTTTTACTGAAAGTACAATAAAAACCTGAAGCCTCCATAAACAGAACATGTCACCTGCCCATGCTAGTCATATTGGGGGCTTGTTAGCCCCCTTGTGGTAACAAAGTTAAAGTAAAAATATTTTGACTTACCGGTGATTCCATTTCTTGGGACTACAGTACAGGCTGAATATTCATAAACCCTTGTTATAGGCAACTACCTTTAGGCGATTGGACACTGGCTAAACTTTACTAATTCAGAGACACATCTGGCTACTAAGGTCGTTTTGCAGGAGAGATCATCCAAAGAAAGTTGTCTGATGGGCTCAAAAGGATTATCTCAGCAGAGCAGGAAGAGAAATCCCAAGGAAGCACAGGGTGCTAGAAGGGCGGTTTAATCTGTAAATCAAACTGAATAAAAGGTTATTTAAAAAGGTAAAACGAGGCCAGAGACTTTTGGAACAAGATGTCCCGATAAGAGTAATTAAGGCCAAATTTTATCCAAGTCCTGACTGTAGGAAGACCAGAATGCAAGGTTAGGCCCCTTTCATACTAGGCAGACTCCGTAATGCGCATCCACCTGCTCAGCAGGGAATCTCTCAGCTGATCCCTGCTGAACAGGAGAATGAGATGCTATGCAGAGCGTGTCCGTTTCCATCCGGCTGTCATCCGATCCCATGGATGGATAGGGAATGAATCCCCAAATCAGTTGGCTTTTGGCGGACAGGATCTGACGCCAGTGGACACATGTCCAGGGCAGTCTGCAAATCTGACTGTCCTTGACAAGATTTCAGTTGGTTTGAGAGAAGAAAACAATATAGGTAGTAGAGTTTTGTACCCATTTGAAGCCACCGATTGAACCCATAGGTTCTTGGATATCTGTGACCCAGAGAAGGGCAAACTAATAGATCCCCCACCATTTTTGGGAGTGAAGGTGCCTCTTCATTGTGAAGAAGGTTTTGGAGTGGACTTGGGAGATTTTGCATTCAATGTCTTGTGCTGAAAGGAAGGACTATGTTTTTACTTTGAAAATGAAGCCTGAAAACAGTAATGCAACGCTCTTTTCAGGGCAATAGAAGCCATCGAGGAATGGGGGTTTAAGAGCCTCCTGTGACATCTTTGATATTTTGTCAAGTGCCTCACAAAATAGATGGCCTCCCTCAAAGGGCACATGGGTGAGGCAATGTTTGCAAGCAGCTTCAGATGACCAGGCTTTTAGTGATAAGATTTGGAGCATATGGAGCAGCCATTCTGCAGATCTGTGTCACAACTTGTCCTAGGGCAAGAACACAAAAGAGCAAGGCAGAGGGCAGTGTATGCAAATGCCCTAAGGTTTGGTCCTGAAAGAAAGGATCCTGCTTTTTGTTCATTGCCATAGTCCAATGAGCTGCAGTCTAGCAAACAGAAATAGCAGCAACTGGTGTTTACAGAGCTGGGCCTGTGAGGTTAGAGAGTCTTTTAACCACTTGCCGACCGCCTCACGACGATATACGTCGGCAGAATGGCACGGGCAGGCAGAATCACGTACCTGTACGTGATCTGCCTCCCGCGGGCAGGGGGTCCGATCGAACACCCCCCCCCCCCCCCGGTGCATGAGGCGGTCGGCTTTGGTCTGGGAGCGATGAGAGGTGAGGGAAAGACCATCCGTTCGTGGCCCCCCCCCCTTGCGATCGCTCCCAGCCAGTGAGAATCTTCCTTTGCTGTTGTATGCTAAACAGCAGCAAAGGAAATGATGTCATCTCTCCTCGGCTTTTTTTTCGTTCTGCGTCGAGGAGAGAAGACATCACTGTGAGTGTAAAACACACACACACTCAGTAGAACATGCCAGGCACACATTACACCCCCCCCCCCCCCCCCGGTCACACTGACACCAAGCAGTTTTTTGTTTTTTTTTCTGATCACTGCATTGGTGTCAGTTTATGACAGTTATGCCTCGTACACACGGTCGGATTTTCCGACGGAAAATGTGTGAAAGGACCTTGTTGTCGGAAATTTCGACTGTGTGTAGGCTCCATCACACATTTTCCATCGTATTTTCCGACACACAAAGTTTGAGACCAGGATATAAAATTTTCCGACAACAAAAGCTGTTGTCGGAAATTCCGATCGTGTGTACACAAATCCGACGGACAAAGTGCCACGCATGCTCAGAATAAATAAAGAGATGAAAGCTATTGGCCACTGCCCTGTTTATAGTCCCGACGTACGTGTTTTACGTCACCGCGTTCAGAATGAACGGATTTTCCGACAACTTTGTGTGACCATGTGTATGCAAGACAAGTTTGAGCCAACATCCGTCGGAAAAAATCCTAGGATTTTGTTGTCGGAATGTCCGAACAAAGTCCGACCGTGTGTACGGGGCATTAGTGTGGTAGGGCAGTTAGTGTTAGCCCCCTTTAGGTCTAGGATACCCTCCTAATAAAGTTTTAACCTCTTGATCACCCCCCGTCGCCAGTGTCACTAAGCGATCATTTTTCTGATCGCTGTATTAGTGTCGCTGCTGACGCTAGTTAGGGAGGTAAATATTTAGGTTCGCCGTCAGCGTTTTATAGCGTCAGGGACCCCCATATACTATCTAATAAATGTTTTAACCCCTTGCCCCCTAGTTAACCCTTTCACCACTGATCACCGTATAAGTGTTACGGGTGACGCTGGTTAGTTCGTTTATTTTTTATAGTATCAGGGCACCCGCCGTTTATTACTGAATAAAGGTTTAGCCCCCTGATCGCCCGGCGGTCATATGCGTCGCCCCAGGCAGCGTCAGATTAGCGCCAGTACCGCTAACACCCACGCACGCACCATACACCTCCCTTAGTGGTATAGTATCTGATCCGATCAGATCTATACTAACTTTCCCAGCAGTTTAGGGTTCCCAAAAACGCAGTGTTAGCGGGATCAGCCCAGATACCTGCTAGCACCTGCGTTTTGCCCCTCCGCCCAGCCCACCCAAGTGCAGTATCGATCGACCACCGTCACTTACAAAACACTAAACGCATAACTGCAGCGTTCGCAGAGTCAGGCCTGATCCCTGCGCTTGCTAACAGTTTTTTTGGTAGCGTTTTGGTGAACTGGCAAGCACCAGAGGCCTAGTACACCCCGGTCGTAGTCAAACCAGCACTGCAGTAACACTTGGTGACGTGGCGAGTCCATAAGCGCAGTTCAAGCTGGTGAGGTGGCAAGCACAAGTAGTGTCCTGCTGCCACCAAGAAGACAAACACAGGCCCGTCGTGCTCATAATACCCTTCCTGCTGCATTCGCCAATCCTAATTGGGAACCCACCGCTTCTGCAGCACCCGTACTTCCCCCATTCACATCCCCAACCAAATGCAGTCGGCTGCATGAGAGGCATTTTCTTTATGTCCTCCCGAGTACCCCTACCTAACGAACACCCCCAAAAAAGATGTGTCTGCAGCAAGCGCGGATATAGGCGTGACACCCGCTATTATTGTCCCTCCTGTCCTGACAATCCTGGTCTTTGCATTGGTGAATGTTTTGAACGCTACCATACACTAGTTGAGTATTAGTGCAGGGTACAGCATTGCACAGACTAGGCACTAGGCTAGTGCACACTTTCACAGGGTCTCCCAAGATGCCATCGCATTTTGAGAGACCCGAACCTGGAACCGGTTACAGTTATAAAAGTTAGTTACAAAAAAAAAAAAAAGTGTAAAAAAAAAAATTATTATATATATATATATATATATATATATATATATATATATATATATATATATATACACACACACACACACACACACACACACACACACACATACATATATATAAAATAGTTGTCGTTTCATTGTTCTCTCTCTCTATTGTTCTGCTCTCTTTTACTGTATTCTATTCTGCAATGTTTTATTGTTATGTTTTATCACGTTTGCTTTTCAGGTATGCAATTTTTTATACTTTACCGTTTACTGTGTGGGAGGGAATGACCCCGCCCCCCCCCCCCCCAACCCCCCGTCTTCCGTGTTTTTCTCTGGCTCTCCTGTCTCGACAGGGAACCTGAGAATGCAGCCGGTGATTCAGCCAGCTGACCATAGAGCTGATCAGAGACCAGAGTGGCTCCAAACATCTCTATGGCCTAAGAAACCGGAAGCTACGAGCATTTCATGACTTAGATTTCGCCGGATGTAAACAGCGCCATTGGGAAATTGGGAAAGCATTTTATCACACCGATCTTGGTGTGGTCAGATGCTTTGAGGGCAGAGGAGAGATCTAGGGTTTAATAGACCCCAATTTTTTCAAAAAAGAGTACCTGTCACTACCTATTGCTATCATAGGGGATATTTACATTCCCTGAGATAACAATAAAAATGATAAAAAAATAAAATAAAATTGAAAGGAACAGTTTAAAAATAAGATAAAAAAGCAAAAAAAAAAAAAAAAAAGCACCCCTGTCCCCCCCTGCATCATGCATGTGAGGTATCACCGCGAAGGTCAGATCGACGGCAGTAATTTTAGCAGTAGACCTCCTCTGTAAATCTAAAGTGGTAACCTGTAAAGGCTTTTAAAGGCTTTTAAAAATGTATTTATTTTGTTGCCACTGCACGTTTGTGCGCAATTTTAAAGCATGTCATGTTTGGTATCCATGTACTCAGCCTAAGATCATCTTTTTTACTTCATCAAACATTTGGGCAATATAGTGTGTTTTAGTGCATTAAAATTTTAAAAAAGTGTGTTTTCCCAAAAAATGCATTTGAAAAATCGCTGCGCAAATACTGTGTGAAAAAAAAAAAAAAAAAAAATGAAACACCCACCATTTTAATCTGTAGGGCATTTGCTTTAAAAACATATATAATGTTTGGGAGTTCAAAGTAATTTTCTTGCAAAAAAAATAATTTTTTCATGTAAACAAAAAGTGTCAGAAAGGGCTTTATCTTCAAGTGGTTAGAAGAGTGGGTAATGTGTGACATAAGCTTCTAAATGTTGTGCATAAAATGCCAGGACAGTTCAAAACCCCCCACAATTACCCCATTTTGGAAACTAGACACCCCAAGCTATTTGCTGAGAGGCATGTCGAGTCCATGGAATATTATATTGTGACACAAGTTGCGGGAAAAAGACAATTTTTTTTTTTTTGCACAAAGTTGTCACTAAATGATATATTTACACCTCAAAATACATTCTGTTGCTTCTCCTGAGTACGGGGATACCACGTGTGAGACTTTTTGGGAGCCTAGCCGCGTACGGGACCCCGAAAACCAAGCACCGCCTTCAGGCTTTCTAAGGACGTAAATTTTTGATTTCACTCTTTACTGCCTATCACAGTTTCGGAGGCCATGGAATGCCCAGGTGGCACAAACCCCCCCCCAAATGACCCTATTTTGAAAAGTAGACACCCCAAGCTATTTGCTGAGAGGTATAGTGAGTATTTTGCAGACCTCACCTTTTGTCACAAAGTTTTGAAAATTGAAAAAAGAAAAAAAAAAACATTTTTCTTGTCTTTCTTCATTTTCACAATGTACACCCTTAGAAATCCTGAAGGTGATTGGTTTTCGGGGCCCCGTACGCGGCTAGGCTCCCAAAAAGTCCCACACATGTGGTATCCCCATACTCAGGAGAAGCAGCTAAATGTATTTTGGGGGGCAATTCCACATATGCCCACGGCCTGTGTGAGCAATATATCATTTAGTGACAACTTTGTGCAAAAAAAAAAAAAAAAAAAAGTCACTTTCCCGCAACTTGTGTCAAAATATAAAATATTCCATGGACTCAACATGCCTCTCAGCAAATAGCTTGGGGTGTCTACTTTCCAAAATGGGGTCATTTGGGGGGGGGGGCCAGTGCCGTCTGGGCATTTTATGGCCTTCAAAACTGATAGGTAGTGAGGAGTGAAATCAAAAATTTACGCCCTTAGAAATCCTGAAGGCGGTGATTGGTTTTCGGGGCCCCGTACGCGGCTAGGCTCCCAAAAAATCCCACACGTGGTATCCCCGTACTCAGGAGAAGCAGCTGAATGTATTTTGGGGTGCAATTCCACATATGCCCATGGCCTGTTTGAGCAATATATCATTTAGTGACAACTTTTTGTAATTTTTTTTTTTGTCATTATTCAATCACTTGGGACAAAAAAAATTAATATTCAATGGGCTCAACATGCCTCTCAGCAATTTCCTTGAGGGGTCTACTTTCCAAAATGGTCATTTGGGGGGTTTTGTACTGCCCTGCCATTTTAACACCTCAAGAAATGACATAGGCAGTCAAACTAAAAGCTGTGTAAATTCCAGAAAATGTACCCTAGCTTGTAGACGCTATAACTTTTGCGCAAATATACGCTTATTGACATTTTTTTTTACCAAAGACATGTGGCCGAATACATTTTGGCCTAAATATATGACTAAAATTGAGTTTATTGGATTTTTTTTTATAACAAAAAGTAGAAAATATCATTTTTTTTTTCAAAATTTTCGGTCTTTTTCCGTTTATAGCGCAAAAAAAAAAAAAAAAAAAAAAAAAAAAAAAAAAAAAAAACGGCAGAGGTGATCAAATACCATCAAAAGAAAGCTCTACTTGTGGGAAGAAAAGGACGCAAATTTCATTTGGGTACAGCATTGCATGACCGCGCAATTAGCAGTTAAAGCGACGCAGTGCCAAATTATAAAAAGTGCACTGGTCAGGAAGGGGGTAAATCCTTCCGGGGCTGAAGTGGTTAAAGCATCTCAATTTTATATCTGAATTTTTTTAAATATCGGAAATGAAGCAACATCTTCTGTAAGTACAGATGTTTTAAGAGACTAAGATGGCAGGCTCTACTACCAGCACAGACTACTTATTAGTACATTTTTTCCACTGGATAGAGTCCAGGAATGGCTTTCAGAAAAAAAGTGAAAATATTTTCAGAATTAACTCAGTCAACACAAATTGCAGATTTTTCATAAATGGGAAAAGTCTTTTTAGATTAAGCTGGTCTCTTAGTATTAAAGGGGACATGGTGGTACAGGGGAAAGGAGTGCAATGTGTGTCCTTTAGGTGAGGCATTTCGCTTTCTGACTCTGGCAGACACAGCGGGGGTGGAGAAGGAGCCTAGCGCTTTTGAGTTTTGGACAGTGATGGCTGTATAAAGTGTTGTTCACGCTGGCATTAAAAGCAGGCATTTGAGGCATGTTTTTAACACCTCTCAAACACCTAGTAAAGCCGTCACCAATTGATGGACAGCGCATAGAGTTGTTCACATTATCAAAACATGAAGAGTTTGCTTTGAATTGCTGCGCTTCAAAAATGAAGCCACATGTTGAGTTAGGAAGGCGTCAAAACATTTCAACTCCTTACATTCAAGTCAATAGTAATACGGATGGAGCATGACCCTGAATCTGTATAACACCCCGAGGCCAACTACAATAAGGAATTGATTGAAGAATAACGAGTAAAATGATAAACTAGTTAATAAAGAATAATTTCTCTAAAAGGAAGAAGAGGTTCATCGCCAAGGTAACTAGCATAAAACTGTGGAGTGAGGTAGGGTTATAGGGGTACACACGGGAGTGTTCAGCAAAGTTTGCCAGGGTCTAATCACTTGGAGGTAGCAGCCTATAGAACAGTGTCTATGAATATCCAGCCTGTGTTCTGTGCTGTATGTACACACAAGGAAAACACATAGGAAAATATAAAAGCAACTGCACCACACATTGGGTATCGTCACAAACGTGTCATAGTGAGAACAAGAATTCTAGGGCGATAATTCACAGGTAACTCTAAACTGGTAATCTGTAATGGCATTCATTGTTGGGTACTGTTGCTTTTTGAGGCTTGACATGTTTGGTATCCATTTACTTGATACAACCCCATCTTTTATATTTTAGAAAAAAAAATTGATATTATATTGAGTTTGTGCGCACTAAAATTTATTTTAGTATATTTATTCCTGAAAGTATAGATTTGGTAAACGTTTGTGTAAATACAGTGCTACAAAAACAAAAAAAAAAAATATATAAACTATAGGGAATAGTATTAGTTTAAGAAGAAAAAAAAAAAAAAAAAAAGACAGATTTTAACATTTGTGGAATAAATGAACCACTTTCAGCCCAGCCAATGTATATAAACGGCCGGGAGGATGCTCTACAGTTCCAGGACGACATACCGGTATTTCCTTCCAGAAGCTTGCCCCTCACACACCCCCAGGGGCTTGCAGCGGCACAGCGGATCATGGAACTGGGCCTGTGTGTCTCTGCCTGAGGCCTGAACTGACCCATCCGCACACCCTGACTACATTCATTCAAGACACAAGGCTAGTGGACATGGCATTCCTGGGGGGCAGCCAGGCATCAGCAGACTAAAAGGAACTGAGACTGCTATAGGTGAAGCTTCCCTAAGCTACATTCAGTGGCAGTGCGTCCATAAGGGCGCATTGTCGCCGCTCCCTCTCTCCAGCCACCCCTCTAGCACCAATAGATAAATTCATGCATTGCATGAATCCATCTATGGCCACCGCTGCCATCCCCTATTCAGGTGCCCGGCCCCTTTTCAGGTGCCTGAATTACAGTGGAAGGGTTTCTTTTTTTAAAGCACCCGATTAGAGCCATAGGCTCTAATAGGCGTCAAAAAAGGTGACCTGCGAGCGCTGGGCACCTGCAGGTCACTCAGCTGTCTTAGAAAAGCGAATGAACATTCGCTTTCCCAACACTAAAACCGCCTCTCCACCAATCAGGTGATCGGATCTATTACCCATCACCTGATTGGCTGAAAGGACAGGCGCTGTGATTGGACACCTATCGGGCATCCAATCATAGCAGAGGACGGGAGAAGACATCGAGGAGCTGTCCCACCACCACCGAGACAGGGCAAGTATAGACGGCGGGCGGGGGGCACAGCGAGGCTGCGTTTGATGGGGCACAGCGAGGCTGCGTTTGATGGGGGTTATTTTTCTGAATTTTTCAGTTTGCGCTCCTCCAAAAATGTTGAGGGCCATTACAGTACAGTTTTGATGCAATTGGTTGGATTGTTTGATACATAAGATACAAAAGGTATCTAATCAGTCTAGACAAGGAAAACTTGACACACATGTGGTACCAATATAGTAGCAGGAGTAGCAGAATGTGTTTTGGGATGTAATAATATGCCTATGTAGGATGCCCATGTCTGCGTATGATAAATCTCTTACTAAATTTGTGACTGCACGATTTGGGACTGCAAAAGTAGCATGACAAGTCATTCCCCATGATTTCGAATGACAATCATTCATTATAGTACGACTTCAAAGTAGTCCCCGCACTACTTTAGTCCAATTTTGATGCGAGTTACACAGGCATTCCCTGAAATCGCAGCCTAAATTGACAACTTTTTGTAAAAAAATAAATAAATTATATATATATATATATATATATATATATATATATATATATATATATATATATATATATATATATATATATATATAATCTATATATAAAATCTGGAAATTGGACTGGGCAGGAAGGGGGTGAAAGTGTCCAGTATGGAGGTGGTTGAAAAAACTGCCTTTGACGTGAACTAAAAGCTCTTAGTGCTTATTCTAAAGTCAATTTGGACTCGGAAGCTGCTCCTTGAGTAGACACATCAGGTTATTGCCTAACTGCTGATGAAAAGCGATATGTCATGCAACAAGGAAGCTTGCAGTTGCACCACCATTTCTCAATCCAGCTAATCACTATGAGTCTATTAGATTGGAACCTATGGAGAAAATCTGTGTATATATACCAATAGCCACCAAAAGTTATTTTTAAACAAAAAACTGATTGGACTCTGGAAGCAACAGTCTTTTGTCTTGCATGCAATGCAACTGCATGAAATTGTTCAAGGTAGTGTAAAGAAGTTGACAGAGTAATATAGGGGGAAAATGTTGGTATTTACTGTTGCAGCCTACCTCTGGAACTGGCTGTGCCGAGCCAGGTAAAGGTGGTGTTGGTTGCGATGCTGGGATGCCCTGTGGAGGCAGTCCACTGCCCTCCAGGTAAGGCTGTGGTAAGCCAGTGCTGTACCCAGTTTGTGGCAGGCAGTCTGTGCGGATGGTAGGTGACATTAATGATGAAGGGTGGACAGAGGCAGAAGGAAGGCCTGTTTCTACAGGCATCTGAGAGGTTACAGGAGGTTGAAAGGCCTGGGTAAAAAAAATAAAAACGTCGATGAGTAAAAAGTTTAGTATTTACACACACACATACATAATCGGATAATAAGACATACATAGAATCATTCAACCCCAAACGAGACAGTTTCACATTTTTAAAATCCTCCTTCGCATAACACTTGACTTGATCTAAAACTAACAATCTATCCGCTACACTACAGAAAATCCCATACATTTATACAGCATGTGAGCCGACACCCAAAGTTTCCAGCAAAGCCCAGAGAGGGCAGTACCTGGTATGCAGCATCTCCAGGAGGAAGCAGAGGCTCAACAGCTTGTCCCAGGACGGTTGGAAATCCAACAGGTGGAGGCACAGGATGCACAGTCAGAGGTGGGACCTGTGGCAAGGGCTGGAGAGCAACAGGCATGTGGCTTGGAACAATAACTGCCTGTCCAGGAGGAAGCACTGGTGTACCTAAAAAAGAGGGGGGCAAGCCTGGCACTGCCTGGCCAAACCCAGGGGACATAGGCACAGGCAGGGCAGGAAAGCCTGTGTGTACAATGGTGGAAGGCACAGTCATTGGCAACTTGGGAGCAGTGAACTGAGGGATTAGAGGGAAGGCCACTAAAGGTCGAGTTAAGGGTAAATATTGGGGTGGCATGGGGGCAGCCACACTCGGGACAACATGCGACTGTGGGGTTGGTACTGTTGGAGCAGGAACCACAGGCTCTCCTTGGACAGCTTGTAAAGGCTGAGAAACTGGCAGCTGGGAATTAAGAATGAGTAAAAGAAATGTAAAGATGATTGTTCTTAGCAAGCAAGGTTCAGAAGCAGGGCTTGTAAATATTAAACATAAAAAAAATTAAACATTAAACATAAAAGCAAAATTTGTTTCATAAAGGCATGCAGTCAAAAAAGCAGAACAGAAACCAGCCCATGAGTCTGTTGTGAACGGAACAAGGAACAAGAGATGGAACATGAAATTATGTTGTCCAAATTAGAGCTGGACTTAAGCTCCAGGAAAACCTTTGTATACACAGTTGAAATACATGCATGGTTACTATTATACATGCAGAAGAACTTGTAATTTTGTTCAACAGAATGCTATGGTTTTCTGCCACTCTGCACAAACACCAGATAGAGGACACTAATTTTCTTGGTTCAAGAATGTAACATTGTGTCCTCTTTGTGCCTCCAGCCTGCTACCAGGGCAACAAGTATAAATCACCCTTGCTCAATGAGCAGGGTGATGATGCAGGGAGAGCTAATGCCAAATCACAAAGTAGAAAGAGCCTAAAGGACAGATGTGTTTTACATAAGGGTTATACAAAATTACAAATCCCTGGGCACATAAAACAGGAAATCTGTTTGAATGCTGTTTTTAGCCATTTTGGAGCTCCACTATATTAATATTGACACCAAACCTACAGATCTAAAAATTCTATTTGGAAAAAAAAAATTATCTTTAAAAAGGGTTAAGCTGAAACACCCTCTAAGGTTTTAAAGCTTACTGCATTCTATGCATTAAGGTGAAAAACCTTCTGTAGTACAGCAGCCTCCCTTTTACTTACCTAAACCCAATCTTTCCAGCGACGAGAACGAGCCCAGCAGCTCAAGCCACTGTCTCGGGTTCTCATTGGACAGATTGATAGCAGCAGGAGCCATTTGCTCCCCCTACGGTCAATCAAATCCAGTGACACGGGAGCCAAGGGGCGGGGCCGAGTCCTGCTGTCTGTGTCAATGGACGCAGCAGCAGGACTCAGGAGTGCGCCCACACGAGCGCCCCCTTGGAAAGCAGGTCTCCGAGGGGGCACTCGATGCGGGGAGGAGCAAGGAGCGCCACGGGGGGATCCCAGAAGAGGAGGATCATGGCCACTCTGTGCAAAACCCTTGCACAGAGGTGGCAAGTATACCATATTTAAATAAAAAAAAAAAAAAAATCAAAGCTTTTAAACCCCTTTAACTCTTGTCTACACATCACAGAGACAGCCATTAGCTGGAATCAGATTCGTGGAAATGCACCTTACACAGAATATAAGGTACAACCCGAGTCCAAATCACATGCCAGCATCCCAATATATAGAGTACAAATGGGTAAACAGGACTTTAAGGGCACGGAATCAAAAATACACAGATAAATACTTGATTGACTTTAAATTATTCAAAGAAAAAAATTGTTTAAAAACCAATGGCTGATCAAACAGGAAAGATATTTGCTCTAACAGAAACAATATTTCAAAACCTCACAGTATTAGCACAAGCCGCTGTTTACACTTGTAATTGACAGACGGAAAACCCCATGTTCTTACTGCCCCTCAACCACACCCCCTGTTGCTACGCCGAGGGATGTACATATGCTGCGGCCACAATGCTTTGCTTCGCAGCAGGAACTATGCCCTTTGACCCATTTAAGTGAATGGGGCTGTGCTGCAAGCACGCATGATTAATGAGGGTTAAAACAGGCAGTGAGGAGGCAATACAACGCTACAAAGCTGCTTTCCCCTCCATCAGGATCTATGCGGACAGCCTGTTCCTCATAGTGCATCAGTGCCAAGATGTGTTCAGGCTGGTTACCTGTCGGGGGTTCCTGCACACGCCTCCCATCTCCATGAACCCCGGGCTGAGTGCCCATTGGATCCAAGGGCTAGACTGAATTTAACTTGCCTATGGCTGATAAGTATATTACTCATTGTTTCCATCATGAAGTTCTCTCTCTGTCCCTAATGAAGAGTTTTTAAAAAAAGGTATTGGGCAAGGGCAAAATGCCATCTTCGTCTGTTAATAATTATGACATTCCCCATAAAGTATATATGCAATCTACAGTATTTTGTTTGTCTGCTTATGGATAGTCAGATCTTGATATTTTTAAATATTGTATCCATGAGAGTAAATAGCTTTCCCGTCTGATCATAGTTTTTTTTAAACAATTTTATTTTTGGTATGAATAAAACTCAATTAGGTTCTTTTTTATCTGTGTTTTTGTATTGGTGGCTGTAAAGTCCTTTTGACCCATTTGTACTATATCTCTCTATCTATATTTTCATAGATATGTACCAAATTTATTAGAACTAGCATCAAATTCCAATGAGTACAAATAGGAAGGCTATATTTTAAATGATATCTCTAGTGAATGGAATCATTGTAACCCCAGTGATGTCACTGATCTCTATTTAATCGATAGCCTGTATTCTTAGTGATGTCACAGATCTCCAGTAAATGGATAGGCTGCACTCTTATTGATGCCACTGGCCTCTAGTGAATGGATAGGCTGCATTCTCTGTGATGTCACTAGTCTAGTAAACAAATGGGCTGCAACCTCAGTGATGTTAAAGGTGTCTAGCGAATGAATAGGTTGTATTTTCAGTGAAGTTATCAATCTCTAGTGAGAGCATATGCTTATTCTCAGGGATGTCACCTGTCTCTAGTAAGTGGATAGGCTGCATTTGCAGCCTTGTCACCAGGGGCGTAACTACCACCATAGCGACCCATGCGGGCGCTATGTGGCCCGCAGCCGAGTGGGGCCCAGTGAGTATAAGAGCACCGCCAGCAGTCTCCCAGCCAGGGGAAGAGAGAGGAAAGGAAGAGGCGAGCTGTCCGTATCAGCAGAGAGCTGAATTGCCCGATGTAAGAGCTTTCGTTAGAACTTCCAGTGTTCCCGGTGCTCACGTCACATAGCTCCACCTTTTGGCCCGGTGCCTTTGATAGACAGAACGGTGATCCAATGCGGGACATGTGACGTCATCAAAGGCGTCGGCCAAGAGGTGGGGCTATGTGACGATGAGCCCCGGGAAGACAGGAAATTCAAATGAAAGCTATTACAGCGGGCAATCCCGCTCTCTGATCCGGGTGGCTTGCCTCTTCCTCTGCATAGGTGGGGCTGTATGGGGCACAGGCAGACCAGGCTGTATTGGGCACAGGTCACGCTGTATTGGGCACAGGTCACGCTGCATTGACACTAGGGCAGCTGGGGGGGGGGGGGGGGGGCCTGTTTGCAGGGGGGCCCCATACAACATTTTGCTATGGGGCCCTGCTATTTCTAGTTACGCCCCTGCTTGTCACCTTTCCCTAGTGAAAAGATGAGGCTGCATTCTCAGTTACATTTCTATCTAGTGAATAGATGAGGCTGTACAGGTCTTCAATAAACAGGCTGCATTCTCAGTAATGTCACCGGCCTCTAGTGTAGAAAAGGCTACATTCTCGGAGGGAGCTACATCCTATTGGCAAGGATTACACCTACTACTCCCATCCTCACCATTCCCACTCCAGAATTGATCATATGTTTGTTCTGAGGAAACATCTCCCCCTGGTTGTGTCCGCTTCCATTTTAGCAGCTCCTTGGACAGACCACGACCCTGTTTTGGTTATATGCCACTCGCTGCTCAGCAAACCCCAATATTCCCCTTGGACTATGAATGACTCTCTCTTATCTTTTAAGGAAGTCCTCACCGATATTACTAAAGCCTCAGTGGAATATTTCAGGCTTAATGCTGGGTCAGTTTCCTCCGAGGTGACTCTCTGGGAAGCATACAAAGCGGTACTCAGGGGGCATATAATTCAGCTGGCAGCAAAACGCAAACGAGAGCGTATAGCAATGCGTAAATCTTTAGAAGCGCGCCTAGAATCCCTATCCACAATTTTTAAACAGTCCCCTACCCCGGCTAACCGTAAACTATTAGATGGGGCGCGTACAGAACTCGACCTATGCCTCACTGAAGAGGCAGAACGTACATTACGCTGGGCCCGCCAGAAATGGTACACCAAGGCCAACAGACCCAACTCAATGCTGGCCAATAGGCTGCGCACCTTTACCCCGAAACACAACCCTATCACTCTCCGCACGAGACATAATGTCCTCACAAGTAACCCGTTGAAAGTGCTGGAAGAATTTAGGTACCGCCTCACCTCCCTCTACAAGGCCCCCACTCAGCCTCCTACTCAAGACCTGACATCCTTCCTGACAGGACTGACATTGCCTAAGCTATCCGACACACACGCATCGTTAATGGATCGAGATATTCAGTTAACGGAAGTATTACAGGGTATAAAAGAACTGAAAGTAGGCAAACGTCCAGGCCCGGATGGCTTCACGGCCCTTTACTATAGGAAGTTAGCAGACGTCTTAGCCCCCCATTTAACAACTATGTTCAATGCAGTAAAAGATGGCCATGCACTCACACCTTACCTTTTAACCGCCAATATTGTTATGATTCCAAAACCCGACCGTGACCACACGTCTTGGACCAATTTTAGGCCCATCTCACTTATTAATGTAGACATTAAAATACTGACCAAGATCCTGGCCAATCGTTTAAACTCCTTCCTACCACGCCTGGTCAAAAAAGACCAGGTGGGGTTCGTTCCGGGTAGACAAGCAGGAGACGCTATTAGACGTATAATACAACTTCAGCACACAGCCCATAGCCGGTCTATAGCAACTATGTTACTGTCTCTTGACATGAACAAGGCCTTTGATACTTTGTCCTGGCCTTACCTGACAAAGGTACTCAGTCACTATGGCTTCGGATCGTCATTCTTGCAATGGGTAATGGCACTATATGATTCCCCCCAGGCTAGGGTCAAATACTATGGTTTCGAATCAGTTCCATTTTCCATCAGGAGGGGGACTCGGCAGGGATGCCCACTCTCCCCACTCCTATTTATTTTGGCCATGGAACCTTTGGCAGAGGCGATCCGATCCCACCCGGACATAACTGGTGTTGAGATAACAGGGACACCCCATAAGATATCACTGTTCGCAGATGATATTCTCCTAACCCTAACAAACCCTAGAATCACCCTACCTAACCTGTTCTCTTTACTAGACTCTTTTGCCTCCCTTTCTGGCTTGTCCGTTAACCCCACCAAATCAAAAGCCATGTCAATTAATCTTCGGTCCTCAGACTTGATAACCTTAAAAAATACCTTCACGTTCCAATGGCTGACCTCATTACCCTACCTGGGGATCCGGCTCACCCCAACCTACGCGGGACTCTATAAGGCAAATTTTCCTCCTATGTTTAAGAAGCTGACGGACATGTTGTCCTCTTGGACTCATCTCCCATTATCCTGGTTCGGCAGGATCGTGGCAATTCGTATGACATACCTGCCGAAATTACTCTACTTCTTTAGAGTCCTACCGGTACCGATCCCGCCGCATATCCTGCGAATACATCAGCGCAAAATCCTGAAATTTGTCTGGGGTTCTACCCGCCCCAGAATCAATAAACAAATACTATATGCCCGCAGAATCAATGGTGGACTTTCAGTCCCTAACCTACAAGCCTACTATATAGCTGCAAACATAGCCCCGTTATCCCAACTCCATGCACAACACCAAATGCCGCTATGGGCCACTATGGACCTAGTGGACTCACACCCAACACCAATCTCCTCATTGCCCTGGCTCCCTCCCACACATCGTCCTCTCGTGACGGGGCCATGTCTGGCCCATTCCCTTCGCATGTGGGACTCGGTAAAGTTTTCGGCCGGCCTGATTTCTCCTCATCTACCCCTACTTCAATTTCCCCAGTGCCCATTGTTCCCACCAGGCTGGGAAAATCCCCAGCAATTCTCCTGGTGGAAGACAAACGGATTCACGGACATTCACTCTTTTTTCACCCCCACCAGGATAATATCATTCGAGGCTCTACGCTCCTCTCACGATATTCCGTTACGTGAACACTATAGCTACCTGCAGATTCGCCACTTTCTCCAGGGGCTTATAAAATCTCAACCGACCCCTTACATTTTGACCCCCTTCGAGAACTTCTGCAGAGCAAGACCCCAAACCTCGGGTTTAATATCACTGATCTATTCCTCTAATATTACCTCTAAAAAAACACCGACACGACTCTGTCACCTTCAATGGGAAAGGGAACTAGGAAAACAGCTCGATCCGGAGGATTGGCAGGTCATGACTTTAGCAATATCCAAATGCTCAAAGAATGTCATCTTTTTAGAAAATGCCTATAAGATACTTTACAGGTGGTACTACACGCCTGCTAGACTGGCCCGGTTCATTCCAGCCTACTCTCCCTTGTGCTTCCGAGGGTGCTCCTAGGAGGGCACAATGTCGCACATCTGGTGGACCTGTCCGAGGGTACGCAGGTTATGGATTAGAGTTTACTCCCTCCTCCAAAGCATACTCCATGCTGACCTCAAAAAGGATCCGTTCGAGGCACTTCTCTGCAAACCAATTGCGGAGCTGCTTCACCCGGAGCGCCAGCTGGCTCTGCATCTCTTTACTGCAACCAAACTAACGATAGCTAGGGCATGGAAGACACAGACACTAAGTTATGAGGCGGTTAAGAATCGCATGGATGATATAATGGTTAACGAAAAGCTGACCGCTGTCCTTTCGGACACTCATGATAAGTTCCTGAAGGTATGGAGGCCATGGGTCGAATATACTAATCCCACTAGATTTGATACCACCCTTCTTCGGATTTAATGCACTCTTGCTCCCCACCGCGGGGACCCACCCTCCCTCCTTTCTTCCTCTTTTCTCCTTTACCCTTTTCTTTACTCCTCCCTTCTCAACTAATCTCTGCCCCTAGCTTTTCTTTAACCTCCCTTTCAAAAATGTTTTCAGCCTCTGTTATATTCTTATTGTTTTGTTTTTCTCTGATTTACTAGCATACTTATTTTATTTATAAGATGCTAAACTTTTTGTTATGTTTATTCATGATGCATTATCTACACTGTTATACTGTGAAATTGCTATGGTTATCAATAAAACCCTTTGTAAAAGAAAAGGCTACATTCTCAGCGATGTCACCCATCTTTAGTACATGGATAGGCTGCATTTTTATGAGGTCACTGGTCTAGTGAAGAAAGGCTAAATTCTCAGTGATGTTACTGGTCTTTCATATATGGATAGGCTGCACTTTCTTTACACTGCAGCATAAACAGAAAATGGCTGCCTCTGTTGTGTATACTGTACAAAGAGGGTGAACAGCAACCAAAACAGTTATTTTCCGATTTCATCACATTGTAGACTTGTATGTACACAGATAGGGTCGCTGAAGGTTCTCTGTACACAATCCACCAGAAGATTGATAACTAGGGAAATGAACGTAAAATTTAAGCTTTCAGTTCACTTTAAATTGTTTGGTGAAAGTTTCCATTACACTTTAATGCAACTTCTAAGTGCCCCGCAATGTACTGTAATAGGAGCAGCTACATACAGTAAGTGACACATTTCCAACTTGCCATCTGCTGCCAGAACTAAATAGGCTGAATTCTTTTCCACCATTCAGGAGAAGCTCTGTATATTTATCAATGAATACAATGCTTCCGCTGATTGATGGAGGTAGATGTCATCCACCCACCTCGAGCAATCAGCAGGAAGCTTTGTATTCACCGATATAAATATGAGGCTTCTCCTAAATGGTGCAGGACCACTCAGGCCGACTACTTCTTAGGTCCAACAAATGGGAAGTCACCTGTACTGCTGAGGAACACAGCACCACTTACTGTTTGTAGTTACTACTACAATACATTGCATACACAGCATATACATCCATGTGTAATGGGAATCATTTGAGCCAGCTTGGTGCACACTTTAAATTACAATTGCTAACAGAATATTTATAAAGTCTTCGATTTTTTTCCTTGAATGACATGAGATGTGAAGACAGCTAAAATTGCTCTTGAAATACAGATTTGATTTTACCTAAACAAAAAAAACTGTTCCTCTTAAAAACGGGAGACAAGGTCATGTGTTGCCACCAAAACCAAAAAATTAAGATGGACCCTGGAAGACACAATCCAGAATAATCTCCAGTTGTAATGTGAGGAGCAGTCATACCCAAAGTGATGGAAAAATCACTTTGTGACATTTCAATAAAGTTAATTTAAAATAAATAAGTGTGATGTGCCACGATCAGCATATCGGCACCGCTGACATCCCATGGCACACCAGCACTGATGCTCATAACACCACCAATCCACACCATTCATGAATGAAGAGGGAGGAAAAAGCAGACACAAAAGGTAACCATGCAAAGGGGAATTTAGAAAGATGTGGGTGCAGGGTCATTCCAAATTAAAAGTCGGTTAAGAGATCTAGGTAAAGGGTGTAGGAGAAGTGCCAGGTAGTGGAAATTCACCACATTCCAAAGACCAGCTGCTGCCAGAGTGCCTTACGTGCATCCAGAATTGCACATGCAGATTTTCTTAAAAACAAAAAAAAAATCTAGCAGAAAACAGCACCAATGTGACCCTAGTCTACAAATGATTATGTTCCATCTTACAGTAGACCTGTCATAACAGAAACATAGAGCTGCCCCATAAAATCGCAAAATCACACACATGTTCCGGGTGAGTGAATATGTAGTGATGCATGAAACTAGCAACTTCTGGGAGTCTCCACATATCAATCATAAATGTATCACATTAAAGAATTTCAGACAACGCTAAACATTCTTCTCTGCAAATGCAGTTTCAAGGACTGTGTTTCAATTTCCGCTTGAACATATCAACGATAACAGCATGAGAGCAACCTTTTGCATTTCTGGGGAGGTTGAAGCCCATGGGAACATTTTTAAAATGCGTACTCTTATTTGGAGAAAATAGGTTTCCACTGCTGACTTCTTCCTAAATGCTGGCTGCATACTAGTCACGGTGTCCCATTACCTTTTGAGGTACTAACACAGAGGTTCAAAAAAGTCCAATATCCTTTATTTGTACAATTGACTTGCCTCAGTGAATACATGACAACCAAGCTGCTGGTATTTTCAGATGGTGCGTTAAATAGTAATGCCACTTTTGCTAAGGAAAAAAAAAAAAAAAAAGCAATTCCCTCTGGGTGTTCGCTGTACATCACAAGGAGTTTAACAAACTTTGTTGCAGATGTCTACCTGTTTCTGCTCTGAAGGAATAATTGTTTTGTAAACATTGTCCTTTGCACAGTGATTCTGGATTGGTGAAACTACCTAATTTTAATCAGATGCCGCACTTTGAGTGTTCTGATGAGAAAAGCTGTAGTGTCTGTTACCCATTTAGAAGAAATGATTATCCCCTGGGAAGTATCCAACGTAAAAAGATATTTTTTTTGGAGGATGCCTGAAACCTTACTTATATCTTAGTGCTGAGTTCTTTACCCAAGCAGGAAATTACATTTCGGGGGGCGTTCTGTACACCAACACTGTACAGAATGCCTTCAGGTTGCCATATTTCATTGAATTTACAGAAAAGGAAAGGTCGTTTTTAATAACATTAGATTAGAATATGCCTTGGGTAGCAATTGTATATGCTACATTTTTTTTCTGCAAAAATTTTTAATGACAATTTGTTTAGCCCCCTAAACGAGTTTATGTCACTAAAACCTCCATATATAAAACAGACTAATGGTATGTGATAATATCAAGGAGCCTGCAGAAAACAACTTTCACTAGGGTTTATTCATATGTCTGTTGGGCTGCATTTTTCTGCATGCCATCAAACATGTATGATGTGAACAGACACATACAAAACATTTGTTTTGTATGTGCCCCTTTCACACCATACGCGTTTGATGGTATGCAGAAAAATGCAGCCCAACGGACATGGCGTGAACAAGGCCTAAGACTTTTCTTCTAAACTGTATCTTACTAATTGCTGTTAATCACTGCACCACTCCCTGCAGCCTATTAAACTGGCCTTCCTGTATTCTAAAAATGCAAAATACACTCATTCATTCTGTAAACCAGATCACCAACCTCTGGTACGTCAACAGCAAAAAACACGAACCCTAAGAATCCCCTGTGCATGCGGTTGTACAGAGCAAAGACTGCAAGATTTAGCAAGTGACAATCAGTGATTAGGGTACAGCCATGTTGTGCATTTTAAGGGTGGTTTGAAAGTCAGAGCAGAGTGGGAGTTGTGTGCATTGTACTGACAAAGTAGCTGGTTGTGTAGCAATCTCTAAGCAGATAGAATAGGACTGCATTGACACCTATGGTGGCTTAATGTGGGGCACTAAAAGAGAAGTCCAGCCTGAGCTTTTTATGCTCGGCTTCTCCTATAGGTCACAGGAGTGCAATACATTTTGTGCTCCTGTGACTCGTTTACAGCCGACAGCGGTCTTAAGTCTGCTCTCCGCTGACCTCACTGCAATCAGTTGAGACAGCCTGTCCACCTGACTTAGGAAGTCTGGATCTGCCAGCTGCCTGGACTGATGGCAGTCTCTGCCTCTCAGCGAGCCACTGAGACAGCTGCTCCCTGCCCCTCCACAGCTCAGCACTCCAGTGAGCGTGGAGGAGCAGAGCAGGGGAGCTGCTGATTGACAGGCAGCAGCTCTCCGCTCGCAGAGGTGAGAGAACCGAGTCATCGGTGGTGTTCGGTGGCTCCGTTCTCAGTGCAGAGGCGGTGGGGGGACAGAAGCAGCATCAGTCTGATGCTGCATCCACCTAGGAAAGTATGAATAAGGAAAAAAAAAAAAACAAAAAAAAAAAAACAAACATACTTCTCTTTTAAGTATATTAAAAAAGAAAAAACTCTTGGAAAAACTCTTGTAGCATCTGTGGTGTTCTTTTCAGTAATAAATAATAAAGAATGGTACTGCATGAAAAGGAGTCAAAAACACCTTATATGCAATGCATGAAGAGGTATGAATGAATCCAAATTCCAAGTTTTACAGATAACAGGGGTATGCTTAATTTTATTTTAAAGAGGTTTAGCTAGTCAATGAAGTAAGTCTGCAAGTGTAATTAATAAACCACGGTATACCTTTTTTTTTTTTTAGCTCTGAAGCCATTGTGAGCTCATAATTCTGCAGCTATACCCAATTGATTCATTACAGCTTAGAAACACTGTAGAACAATGTTTTCAACCCTGGTGATGTCATTTGTTGGTGAACAGATGTCAATAATGGTCATACCTACAAAGCTGCCATTTCCACTATGCATAACACAACAGGTACCCGTCAATTCTTAAAAGGAACCAAACCATTGCGCAGGTTCCCAGAAAACTTCCAAACACAATTTAAAGGAGAACCAAACTCATTAATTTAAAGATTTCCCAAAACAATTACACTCAAGGCATGCCATGAATGATCACTGTCACAGTTGCTTGTGCCATCAACCAAACTTTGAAGCCATCAAATGTCTGGTGTTGTAACTGGGTGACATAGGCAGCACCATGACAACTACAGATCCAACAGAAGCTAAGATGGCGGTTTCCTTGGCTGTAAAGGATAGAGAGGTTTAGCTCTGCTTTAAAGTGCAATATTCTATTATATGTAAGCATAGAACATCTTTCTATTGCACGCAAGCACACCAACTGCACTGACCTGGGGGGCAGGAACAGTAGCTTGGGTAATGACCGTTTGAGTTGGGGCAAGCAGACTGGACATAGCTGTTGCCACTGGGTACTGTGCTGCCTGATGAGTGGGGGAAACACCCTGAAACATAAAAAAGGCAAATCCTGTTTAAAACCACAAATTATTATAATAAAATGAGTAAACTGACATTTAAACATTTTTGGAAAAAGTGGTGGAAAGCATTGTCATCAATGATATAATACACAGTAACCTCCCTAAGTTATGAAGTTAGGGTGGCATCTTGCCATAAACAAAATACAGTGACTTTCCCCCCCCCCCCTTTTTTTTTTTCTTAATCTAGTCGTGTTCTGTGGCCCATAGAAAATGACTAGGAATAGAATTCATCATAAGTCATGCTCATTCTTCAGTCACAGCTAGCCTTATCATATGCAGTAATCCTTTCCTGTTGCATTGGGCAATTTTCCATCAGTGTACTGAAGCAGGATTTGGGTTTAATACAATCTTATCAGGTGAGGATATCTACATACATCATTTTGGAACCCTTGAGACTACTAAACATGAAATGAGGAACTTCTATAATTTGAAATAGTTCTGATTAATATTGACAAGCGTAATAAAGTGTAATGGGTGCAGGGGACAGGTGAAATTACAATATGATTGCAGAGGAAAAGGTTTTAAACATTACTAGTTCTTCCCTTAAAAAAAGAGCACTGTTCTTTAGCAAACTTATTTCACCTGATCTACTTCTACTACCACTTCTGGGAAATCCTTTTTTTTGTACCAGGCCTAGAGTCCCAAGCACATTCCACTAGTGGACATGTAAAAACGTCTTTATATTCCTTTCTGAATGGCAACTATTTACTCCTAGGGGAATAATTGGAATACATTTCAAGCACTCCACTCAGGCATGTCTCTCTACATGCAAATTAAACACTGTTTTTTTCCTGTCAGTTAAAGTCCCTTCCCAACTATCACTTTTTGAATACATCTGTTACCACCTAGCACTCTCAAAATTGCTGTCATCTATTCACAATGTAAAGCCCAATTCAAGGCTGCTGCCAGACTCATCCACCTTACCAAACTTTTAGTGTCTGCCACCCCTCTCTGCCAATCCCTCCATTGGCTGGCACTCGCCCAACAAATTAAATTCAAAATACTCACAATTACTTACAAAGCCATCCACAACTTGGCCCCAGCTACATCACTAACCTAGTCTCAAAATACCAACAAATCGTTCTCTACGTTCCTCCCAAGACCTCCTGCTCTCTGGCTCCCTTGTCACCTCCTCTCATGCTCGCATCCAGGACTTCTCCAAAGCCTCTCCGATCCTATGGAATTCCCTACCCCAAATCGGTCCAATTATCTCCTACTCTGTCCACTTTTAGGTGATTCCTGAAAACTCATCTCTTCAGAGAAGCCTATCCCTCCTCCACCGAACAACTTTATTTTCTCCAACAGCTCATCACCCCCAGTTATTACCTTTTGTATCGTTTGACCCCCCCCTTCTGGATTGTAAGCTCTAAGGACCTTCTGATTCCTCCTGTATTAAATTGTATTGTAACTGTACTGTCTGTTCTTGTGTTGTAAAGCACTGTGCAAATGGTTGGCGCTATATAAATCGTGTATTAGAACTTAAGGAAAAAAAAAAAAAAAAAACACATCACTTGCAGTGGGGTTGAATGCTCATTAAAGTATATGGGAACAAAGAAAGAAAAAACCCACACATTTAATTACAGGAGTCACTTCTCCCCCCACGGTCTAGCGTTCTAGGGTCCCGAGATCATCAAGACCTAAGCAGGGTACATAGCCCTGCATTCAATGTGTTGACACTGGACAGTCCACCGCCAGAGCGTCTGCTGAGGAAGTGGAGGATCAGGTAAGTAAAAACGTTTCACTTCTCCCCTAGAAGAAACGAGCAATTAAACCTGCAGTGCAGGCACAGCCCCCCCACTGCAAAGGACAACTTAAAATTTTCCTGGAATTGGGCTGTAACAGCTTAGCAGTTCATACAACCCATACCTGTGTTACCAAGTGGGATAAAAACCAGGTCTGAGGGGGACTGACACCACATCTGGTCCATAGCGGACTCAAAATAACATCAACAGTATCTGCCATTAAAGTTCTCATCTGATGGTATACGATACCAACCAGCCTTCACCCTTCCCACTCTACATTATGCTTTTTGGGCTGTAACAGCACAGAAGATGCTGTGCACATTTGATGGACTTATACAAAACTAGTCAGATTCCGGACCAAAGTGTTCGAACACCATGCAATTTATTTCATTGCTCTTCCGAGGGATCCAAGGTTTGCACTCCTCCACTTAAGTCTAGGTTCACATTGGAGTGATTTGCAATATCACCGTCCAAGTCGGTGTGGCGCCACACCGATTCCCAAAAGTCGTTTCTGTACTACTTTTGCAGACTTGGTGCGATTTCCATAGACATCTGTGAAGCAACCCGCACAGATGTCGCTGAAATGGCCCCCGAAGTCAGGACTGACATGCGGGAATTAAATTAAGCTGAACTTGCACAATTTAATTCCCGCTGTCAGTGTGAACCTGGGCTAAACCTCCCTCCTCTACCAAATCTCAATTTAAACCAACTACCTACAGTGGATAAAAAATGTCTACACACCCCTGTTAAAATGTCAGTTTTCTGTAATGTAAAAAAATGAGACAAAGAAAATCATTTCAGAACTTTTTCCACCTTTAATGTGACCTATAAACTGTACAACTCACAACAAACTGAAATCTTTAAGGTGGAGGGAAGCAAAAATAAAAAATGGAAATATGGTTGCATAAGTGTGCACACACCCATACTAATACTTTGTTCGTTTTTTTTTTTTAAATACCGGGGTTATGGCAGCTAGCTGCTGCCATAACAACGGTATTTAACATTAAACTAGCGACGTATAGTGACAACGACGGCTGGTCCTTAAGTTGTTAATGTTGCTGTTGGCCTCTTGAGAGCCTCCCTGATCAGTTTTCATCTAGTATTTTCATAAATTTTGGGGTGACGCCCAGTTCTTGGTAATGTTACGGTTGTGCCATATTTTCTCCACTTGATGAGGACTGTCTTCACTGTATATCTAATGCCTTGGAAATACTTTACCCTTCTCCTAACTAATAACTTTTAACAATGAGATCCCTCTGATGCTTCAGAAGCTCTGCGCGGACCATGGCTTTCGCTGTAGGATGCGAATAAGAAAATGTCAGGAAAGACCTACTAGAACGGCAGAACTTTATTTGGGGATAATCAGAGGCACTTTAAATGATGGCAGGTGTGTACGGACGCCCATTTAACATGAGTTTGAATGCGATTGCTTAATTCTGAACACAGCTACATCCCCAGTTATAAGAGGGTGTTGCACACTTATGCAACCACATTATTTTAATTTTTCATTTTCACAGCCGCCCCCCCTCCTCAAAAGATTTTAGTTTGTTTTTCAATTGAGTTGTACAGTTTATAGGTCACATTATAAGTGGAAAAAGTTCTGGAATGATTTATCTTTGTCTCATTTTTTCCACATTGCAGGAACCTGACATTTTAACAGGTGTGTGCAGACTTTTTATATCCACTGTATGTGCTGCAGGCAACCAAACAAAGCATCGCCATGGCCTGGGAAATGCAATTTGCAAGAAGCAAAAAAACAAAACAACAAAAACAAAAAGGGATGCGATAATTTACCCATAGCACGCTCCCACACAAAAGTCTAACTAATCTGCAGCACCTCAATTCAGAAGAGAATACCTAAGAACTCCTGAGTATTGAGATGAAATCTACGAGGGATACCTACCCCAGTGACAAATGTGAAATTTTATCTAACTCTTACACTTTATGCAATGTATGCTCACCTGTGTGTGAACAGCTGGCTGGGTGCCAATCGCCACTGATGTTAAAGTGCCCTGTCCTGGAACCTGTGTCTGTTAGAATGAAATGAAAAGTAGAATATCAGCGGTCCATAATTTACAAACTTGTTTGCTGCTCTCAGGTATAACCATGTCACATTGTTATGGACATCAGAGCTTCTATATGAATTAGTCTGGAAAACCTCTGAATACCATAGATATTTTATATGCCATTTCTTCAGCCTGTGCATAACAGAAATTCATATTACAAAAGCTAAGAAACCAGACTATCTCATCATTTATGAGACCTTGCTTATGCAGTGTTGTGAAACAAACTAGAACTTTAAAGCCCCTTTCACATGGGCAACTGTTCTGCCGCTGTTAAAAGCATGTTTGTTATTTTGAAATTCAGAGAATCCCAGCGTTCACTTGCAGTTGTACATTGCGATCAGCTTTGTTTACATGCTTTTACATGCGGCTGCGTTGGAACATTCTTGCCATTTCTGATGTGCTTCCTGTTTTTCTTTCCTTGTTGCCGCTGCTATCTGCAGGAGAAATAGTACACTACGATTACCTGCAGTTATTTGCAGATAGCTGCAATAAATCGTTCCTGGACGCAGTCAAATTTATTTTTTCTATCTGCACCAAACCCTATGTAACGAAATGGTTGCTAAATGCAGTGTGTGAATGGGGCAATAGGAAAGCATTGTGTGAGTTTAGCTGCGGTGGATAACTTGATCTATCCGCAGCTAACAGCTGAATACTATCCACCCGTGTGAAAGGGGCCTAAGCTTTCATTTTGGATAGAGCAAGCGAGGGTAGCAGCCCCTGACAACTTTTTTTTTTTTCACAATCTGTGTCCCACTGCGGAGATTTCCCTTCACTTACTGTCCCATAAGCAAACAGGAAAGCGAGAGGAACTCACAAGAACTAGTGTCCCCATTTGGAACATTTCCCCTCCATTACTTTTCCAGGGACAACCCAAAATTTGGGATTATTTAACTTTCACTTTCAATGATAACGGTAAATGGAGGTTGAATCTCCTTAACGGGGGCACAGACAGCAATACAAACTGACAGCTGTTCCATCTCTACTCTAGCCAAAACTATAAACACACAACAAAATTTGCCTTTAGTTATACTTTAAAATAAAACTACTTTTTGGAAGGCTTATGCATCACCTTTGGGAAGCTGGCTGTTAAGCAAATTATATTTGCTCTGTTGCAAGGTCTATAAAAGCCCACCTATTCAGTTTATGGTTGAATAAGGACACACTGATCAATGTGAACATCACATTAATAGGGTCGCAAAGAGAAGAGATACAATGAAATGTAACTTAATCATCAGTGAAGACCCTGGGCCTCAACAATAGAAATGTCAAGAGACTGAAAAAGTCTCCTGTTCAAGAAAACCCATAAAAAAGAAAATACATTTCTAGTGACTAAAACTAATTTCCCAAATAATTCAGAGATACTGCATAATTTCTCTTTTTTCATGGAAGAAATAAAAGATTTGTTAATTTGTTCATTCAAACCTGACTCCAGCCAATAAGTATTAATCATAGGAAATTAAAATCAGAAAAGCTGTGATCCTAGTAACCTGTTGGCTATAAACAGCAGGCTGTATGGGAAAAGCTCCCGATCCAGGTTGTGGAAAACAGAAGAAGACATGTGGCTCTGGAAATATCTTCTGAGTGCAAGTTACAGAGGCATCAGATGTGACTCCAGCCGCAGATGGAGAAAAGTAATCCCCGGGGTCTGAGGAATTTCGCTGTGATGAGTCACTGGAGTATTCGGAGCTGCCATCTGGCCTATACACCCCAGACAGAGGCGACATTGGCTCTGAGCCAAGGTTGTTACACTGTTCCTCAGCAACAGTCTGAAGTCGGCTTTGCAGTAATGAGCTGTGTGTGACCTCCTCCATTTCCAAAGATCCGCGACGTGCTCGGTAGACACGGTGTGGCAAGTACACAGCCCCCTCAGGTCCAGAAGAATGCATGTGAAATTCAAACACACAACCCTGATGCCCTTCACTGCCCTGGGAGAGAACTGGAGGAGCAGACTGGGGCATAAACACCTTATGGTATACAATATGAGGCTCTGCTGTAACTGGTGCAGACATACTACCCTGTGGAGAGGGTTGGTTGACTGTGCTCTCAAGCCTCAGACTTTGGACTGGGTGAGCTATATAGGTTTGACTAGTCTGGTAATCGTACATCGAGCCAAGTTGTGTCACCCCTGGATCCTTAATGTTACCAGGTCCATCTGCAGCAACAAAAGCTTCAGCTTGTGCACTGTATGGCACACTAGCCAAGTAAACAGCCTCCATAGGTATCATTTTGCCATCATTAGCCATTCCATGCCTTCCTTCAACGAACAGTTGGCAATCAAAATTCTGTTGTATGTGGTTGGTTTCCATGGAAGATCCGACGGGTGGCTTTCCTTGAAGAGTCACCCCATCTGACCTCCAGCTCACACTGTCTGTGGAGGACAAGAGTAGACTTGGTCCAAGTGACCGTACGTGAGGTGAGCCATGACGGGTCTGCGACTCCAAGAAGGAGGTGCTTTTTCTCCTTTGTGTGCTGGGCAATTTGGGAGATGAGAAGGTGGGAGGTGGAGAAAAAGACATGGGACGTTCATGAATGGTCGGGAAAAAGTGCGACGCCTCTGGGAAAGTTGGATGCATCATGGACTGAGGCTGCATTAACATGGATGAGATAAGGAAGTGAGACATTTAGACAACAGGTAAACAATTAAGCACATTTTCTTTAAAAATTCACTAAAAGAGGGGATAAACAATGAAAGACGTACAACAAATTTTCATTAAATACATGTCTGGGTGACAGAGTGGCTGTGTTCATATAGACACGATTTGCCTGTATTGTTGCTTTCTAATTTGTCAAAGAAAGATTAAACAAAGCCTCAAATAGTTTACAGATGCTTAAAGTGGTTGTAAACCCTTCACTTTTGACTACAGATAAGCCTATAAATAAGGCTTGCCTGTAGGTACCGTGGATATCTCCTAAACCTGCATGGTTTAGGAGATATCCACTGTATCAGCATGTGCCGAGGTTATCGGCACATGCGCACTGTTGAAACGGACTGAGCATGCCATTTTTTCAGCTGTGCCGTTACCGGCATGCGTGGGAGGGATGTCATCGTGGCTCCGGCCAATCACAGCGTCGGAGCCCATGATACAAGGAAATCACTCCGAGAGACATGTCGCTGGCCAGAGCAGTGTGCCGGGACTGCTGCGGGGGCTTCGATCTAAGGAAAGGATTTCATAATGAGCTAGTATGCTATGCATACTAGCGCATTAAGCCTTTGTCTTGCAGTTGTTTTTTTTTGGTGGGTTTACAACCACTTTAAGGCGTCATGCACAGTGGTTTTTTGTAAATGCCGTTTCTCCTGACAGGAGGAAATCAGCATTAAAAACTCACCTAAGCTGCATTTTTTTCAAACCAGTTTAGGTGAGTTTAGCAGCATTTGGTGTTTGGGAGTTTATTCTATTGGCCAGAGTTTTAATTTATTCTGGCCATTGAAATGTATAAATGCTGAAGTTCTAAACGCGCCTAGCGTTTAGTAGTCTAGTCGCATTTGCCTCCCATGCCGTCCGAATGTGAAAGCCCGAGTGCTTTCATACTGAGGCGGTGCGCTTGCTGGACGTTAGAAAAGGTCCTGCAAGCGACATCTTTGGGGCGGTTTGGTAGCACTGTATACAGCGCTCCCAAAACACCCCTGCCATTGGAATCAATGGGCAACGCTTCGGAAACGTGGCGCAACATGGGCGCTTTTAACAACCCTTCTTCGGCCGCTAGCGGGGGTTAAAAGCGCCCCGCTAGCGAGGAAAAGGGTTGCCTAAACACCGCTAAAACGAGCGGCACTTTAGCGCTAATGCGGCCCCAATGTAAAAGTAGCCTTAAAAGAAATGTCCTGTGTGCATGAGGCCTTAACGTATAGACAAAACCAGGAAGCATAAAAAGCACTGAACGCTTTATAGAAAGAAGTCAAACTATATTTACAGTTAATACAGAATTAAGTGCAGTTATTTGATTTAGAAAGCAACGGCAAATAGCAGCCTCTTTTTTACTAGAGGAGACCTAGTGCAGTCTCTAATAATATAATATAAGAGGGAAGGCTGCTAGGGTGGAGGGTGAGCCTTCAGTCAAAAGCTGCCTTTTAAAGCTAACACTTTCTAGGATTGAGCAATGAAGACAGTACAATGTACTGCAAAGCTTAAGCTGGCCATAGATCCAATTTAAGTTGTGCAATACATTTCACTAATCCAGCTCTTAAATGGCAATGTGAAAGTCATATCCAGCCACATGTATTTAATGGTAACTTATCTGCCATGCGAGGGTGCACAGGACTACATACAGGGTTGGAATAGAGGGTAGGCAGGCTGCAGCGCCGCTGGTGTTTGCGAGGGCTTGTGGCGTGCATAGGCAAGACGCTCTCAAGAGCCTTGGAAAGTTTCTCAGCAAAGGATTCTTCAGGGGATGTCCACAGCGGAGAGGCAGGGGCAGACAGGATATGGGGAGGGGTGCAGGGAGCACTGGGAGGACATTTAGGCAGGAGAAGAGTAGAAGGAGGAAGGATGGGGATGCAGACTGACATGCTACGACCTCGGCGGGGCTATGGGAGAGAACAAACATGGAAGAAAAAAAAAAAATAAATAATATTTAAACACAAAAAAAAAAAAAAAAGAAACAGGAAAAAAAAAAAAAAAAAAGACAAACAAGTGTGATGACACTTAGAATCGAAGTGGCAATGGGAAGGCAGATTCTAAGCATTGATGATTTGGTTATGGTTAATGAAATATAGTTGGTGAGTTTATGGTAAGAACACAGGTTACATTTAATTAAATAATTGGCAGTTAAAGACTTGTGTGGGTGGGTTGGTTTAGATGGCAAAGTAGAAACCTAATAAAGAAAGTTAGAAGTAATAAAACATAAGCTCAGTTTATTTGTTGTTTAATCCCCCTTCAAAGAAAAGGTTACACCCTCTATGGGGTGGTGCAAGAGTCTATTCCATCAGACAGCAACAATACTGTACCCTTTTACACCAAAATACTTCTTGGTCTTTTCACTCATACTGGGTTATGTGGCATTTCACTTCTACAAAAGGCAGTAATGTTTTTGGAATACAGCCTTTAGTCACAACAAAATAGAGGTATCCCAATACCTGACCTCCAGAGCTAGCTTTAGAAATTCAGACCTATATTGGGCCAAGAAAGTGTACACTGTCAAGCAACTCTTGAAGTGTAGGATACCACAAAAAAAAAAAAAAAATTTGACTTGTCTGTAAAATCCCAAAAGGTAAGTAATTTCTTGGAATACAGTACAAGCCACAGGCAAATTCAGAGATGACTGGGTTATAGGCAGGTACTTTCAAGTGATTGGACAATAGCAAAAACTGTGAAGACCCAGAGACGACTGGGACGGCCCAAAGCAATGCCAACGAGGGGAGGGCAAAAAAACAAAGCAAGCCAAAAGCTCACAGGTTATACCCAAAAGAGTTTGAGTACCCAAATTAAAAAAGCATCCCCGAAACACCTTGCAACTAAAAGCTCACCTGAGGCCTTAACATCCACCCTTGAGGTCTAATATTGGACACACATTGCTGTTCAGTTTTGGAACTGTGAACAGGTAGTAAAAGCCCTGAAAACTTTTTTATTTTGGGGGATCACTTTCCGCTCTGAGTATGTCTAGGGAACAAAGATTTCCTTTGGAAGCCTCAGAGGAGGGTTTAAGGATGTGATGTCCACATAGGTGTTGAGACTGATAAAACCCTGTGAAGAAAGGATAGTATTGGGTGTAAGACAATCTGATCTTTGTGAAGTATGAGAAACTGCTCCCTGCAGGAGAGAGCCACCAAGTTAGACTTGTTTAAAACATGGAAGCAACCAAAAGGCTACTTTGCTGGAAAGGGCATCCAAGGAAATATCTTTGATGGTTTCAAAGGGTGGTTTCTGCAGCACAGAGAACAAAGTAGTGATCTCAAGGTAGCACAGTGTGCTGCGATGGGGGCCTAATGCGAGATACACCTTGAATAAAAGTTTTTACAAGACAGAGCGACAGTAGAGGTTTTTGAAAGAATAGACAAGGCTGAGACCTGTCTTTTTAGAGTTTTAGAGTTCAAGACTGATTGTAGAAAGGCCAGAAAGCAAGACACAAAGTAATCTCAGAGATTGGAGTATCTGTGTTCACACCAGGCAAAGAGGGATTTCCGAGTACAATAGGAGATCTTTCCTAAAGTGGGTTTTCTTGTTTTGAGCAAATTAGAAAAAACGGACTCTGAGACCCCCCTCTATCTTTAAAAACCCGGGCTTCAACAGCCATGCTATTAAAGCCAAGGACTGAGAAGTAGGATGGAATAGAGGGCCACTGAGATAGCAGATCTGGCCTGTTAGGAAGACGACTGGCATCATCTGCAAGAAGTGAGTATGTCTGTGTACAAAGTCCTTCAAAGCCAGTTCAGTGCAATGAGAATTACTAATTTGCTCTATTCTCTATCTTTTTGAGTACACAAATCAGAATTTGCACGAGTGCAAAGGCATAGATTAGCGTGAACTGAGACCAGTGAATTATCAAGGCATCCAAGGCCAGCACTAGAGGATCATTGGTCCTGGTAAAAGAGGTAGTAGGTTAGATGTCTACCTAGAGAGTCCCCCAATTCTGCAACTGTAAAGTCTGAGTGAAGGGCCCATTTCCCCATTGAGTTAGTCAGCTTCCCAGTTTTTCACTCCTGGCATATGGATGTCAGCGATCGCGGTACTGTCCGTGACACTATCTGGTTTGCTTCCTTCAAGGCTACAAGTCTCCTGCTGCCCCTCCTTGGTTGCGGATTTAAGTCACAGTCGTGGCACTGTGACTGCACTATATTAGGTGTTCACACAGATGGGTAGTCCAGTGTTGCAGAGCCATCCAAACTACTCTGAGCTCCAAGGTTTTGGAGAGCTTGGCTCCTACTGCTGACCAGGCTTCTTGGATCATAAGCGACTGACCACCCACCCCTCCCCAGCCTGAAAGATTGGCATCTGCTATCACTTTCTAGTAATAGAGAAGGGCAGACTTCAGACTTCTCTATCGCTAGGGTTGGGCTTGAGAACTTTCATGGAGATTCTCATTGTAGGATGTCGCTTTGACCTGAACTCCCAGCGTGGGCTCAGAGGGAAAAAAAACAAAAATTCCTGGAAAGAAAATCTTTGCTTGGCCTGTGTCCAGGACCCATGAACTCTTGCGAAAAGTAGGCTGGAGAGTAGTCTTTTTAAAATTGGTTACCTAACAAAGCCTGGAGTATCTAAATTATCCTGTGAACATTTGCCATCAGCTAGAAGGGAGAGGAGTCCTACAGGAGGTGGTCATCAAGATAACCAGTTACCTGGATGCCTAGAGTTCTAGTAAGGGCAAGATGAGGTGCCAGAACCTTTGTGAATACAGAGGGAGCAGAGGATAGGCCAAAGGACAATGTGGCAAACAGGAAGTAGAGATTGCATGCAAAATTTTGGAATTTGTTGGGGAATTTTAAGTCCAGAATACTGTGAATACTCCCATTAGGGTTTGATACCGTGAACAGGTTTCTATAACAGGTTTAAATAGCCTGTCTTGTGGGGGTACTGAACAACTACTCCCAGGACAATAGATGGTTCAGGGCATTTTACAAATCTGACTGTCCATGAACAGTCTTTGGTTGATTTTGGGGGGGGGGGGGGGGGTGTAGAGACTGAGCTCTATTTTGTGAAGTCACTGATTGAACCCAACAAGTCTGAGATTTCTGTGATGCACAGAAGGGTAGCGATGCAAACTAACAACCGTCCCTCCACTCCTAGGAGTGAGTGTACCCCTTTATTGAAAAGCGGGCTTAGTGGGCCGTCTGTGTTTAACAGAGGTAAAGGCTCCAGGGAAAGGAGGTTTTGGGATCTTTCGCTATGGAAGTAAAGCCTTCCCTCCGACGGCATCTTTGATAATTGGTACGTGCTTTTACAAAACTTGAAAAGGCATTCTTGTGAGGTGCTTTTTACAGGCAACTTTAGCTGCCCATGCTTTAAGCCACAAGATTCTGCACATGCGAGAGCCATTCTGAAAATTTGCCTCATGACATGTTCTAGGGCATTCAAACAAAAAAGCAGAGCAGAAGGTAGTTGTAATTGCTCTGGTAAATGACAATCATGTAAAAACAGGATCATGTTGGTTGTTCATTGCCCTAGTCCAGTTAGCTGCAGTTTCACATGCTGAAATGGCAAAAGTGGGTTGCGTGGCTCAGTCTGCAAGAGTAAAGAGATTAATGACAGCCTTTAAGAGTGCCTCAAACTTTCTACTTGCAGAAGCTTTGAAAGAAGAAACATCTTCAATAGGTACAGTGAGATGTTTAAGATTAATAAGACTAGCCATACAATATACAATTTTCTTGCACCCTTTTCCCTTAGATTTACGCAAACCATATAATATTAGGTCAAACCTAAACACTTTCAGTGTGTATGCAATCAAGCAGGCCCTTGCACTACATAGCTGAAGGTAAATCTAAAGGAAATCGAATAAGAAAATTGTATAATATATGGGCAGCCTAAGAAAGTAGGATCAACCACAGGAATAGACCACTTTTTGTGAACACTTTTTCCACTGGAGAGAGTCCAGCAAACATTTTGGGGATGTGAAAATCCTTTCTGGAGTGATCCAATTGTCAGACTGCACAATCTGTTCATGAACAGAGAAACATTTTAAAGATTTTGCAAGTCTTTGTACCCAAAGGGGCATAGTGAGATTGAGGAGAATACAGTTGTACAAAATACCAAGGCCTTTTCTCTTGAGCAATATAATATATTGCTTAATATATAATATACCGTATTTATCGGCGTATAACACGCACTTTTTTCCCCTTAAAATCAGGGGAAAATCGTGGGTGCGTGTTATACGCCGATCCCCGCTATTTTGTGATCTATCGGACCGATCGCCGCCGACATTCACATAGCGTGTAGTTTTAAATATGGCGCCGCGGAGTTCGGAGGGACTCGGCGGCACTGAACGAGCGCCGCCGAGAACACAGTGACTGGGCGGAGCCGAGATACACATAGCCGAGGGTTCTCGGCTCTTCTCGGCGCCGTTCACAGTCACGCCCAGTCCCGCCATTGGACCTGTGTTATGTCCATCATAGGGACTTGGCGTGACTGAACTGCGCCGAGAACCCTCGGCTATGTGTATCTCGGCTCCGCCCAGTCACTGTGTTCTCGGCGGCGCTCATTCAGCTCCGCCGAGTCCCTCCGAACTCCGCGGCGCCATATTTAAAACTACACACTAAACTTGTGTATCTCGGCGGGATCATGTAACACTGGGGGCAAGGCTGCACTGACCACTGGGGCAAGGCTGCACTGACAATTCTGCACTGGGACAAGGCTGCACTGGGACAAGGCTGCACTGGGACAAGGCTGCACTGGGACAAGGCTGCACTGGGACAAGGCTGCAGATGGACACGATAACGCTGCATTGATGGGCATTTAAATGTAAGTTTTTTTTCTTAAACTTTGCTCCTAAAAGATTTTTTCCTTAAAATTCCCTCCTAAACTTGGGGTGCGTGTTATACGCCGATAAATACGGTATATAATATAGTGGCAATCTAGGGAGAAATATCCTGCAGCTTTCACCAATATTGGGTCAACGTCCTCTTCACTCCCTTCTGTGTCGGTCTCATCCAGGGCTGGCATATTGTGATCGGACTCGGGTAGAGAAACAGGCAAAAATTGTAGTATTGAAGTAATTTTTCCAAGGAGTAGTGACATATATGCAGACTATTCTGCATTTGTTAGGTATGTCACTTGATGCATGCCTGAAATAAGAGATAAAATTGCATGCAGAGAATGGTGTTAATGATGGCCCCTGCTCCAATGCAAGGGGCTCACTGCCACTCTGAGATTGAGTCCTGTGTCCTCTACTGTACGATTAAGTATTTGCTTTACATACACATGTTTTATCCTACAGTCAGCGTACAATCAAAAAAGTATAACTGGTAGAAAAAAAACGCTGCAAGATCTTGTCTGATGACCATAACCACCTGATTCTGAGTATAAAAAAGGAAAAGGTTTGACTTCTATACAATATATAGTTTATGTAATAAAGTTATAGCACATTGCAATCTTCACAAACGCAAGCATCAGGACCAGAATTCCACATGCCTCTCTGTGTCACAAACAAGGCAGCAAAGATAAATCAGTTAGTGTTGCTTATGGACAAGCTTCGTCCTCAAAAAAAAAAAAAAAAAAAAAAAAAAAAAAAGTGTTAACTGAAAACAATTAGAAATAAATTAAAGAATGGTTTCAACTGTTGATTAGACAGTTATTTTTATTTAGACAATAGGAAAAGCAAAACTGAAACTAAATGTAAAACTGTATAAAATATAAGTAATGGGACAGGATACATGCATATATGGTATCGGGCAGTTTCTAAGAGCTATGGGGGATAAAAATCAATCAGGCTGGTATCTGGATGCATCATTATCATGCAATATTCCATAACAGACACAGTAAAATAACACAAAGATAAGCTGACTTTTCTCAACAGAAACATGTCTATAGCGCTCACGAATTATATACAAATAAAATCCCTAAGATCACAGCATAATACACTCAATAAAAATGCTTAGTAACTTCTAACTTAAGACTACTCTGGAAATAATGTATTACTGTAATTAATAAACACTCAGAGCATTTAATGTATGTCTTGCCTCTTTAAAAAGGTTGCAGTACAGAAAGAAGAAAAAAAAAAAAAACAACACACAACAACTGTTCATCTGCCAGAAGTTTGATGAGCTTCTAACATTATGCAAGAGGAAAACAGTGCTGCCTCTGCTGCGCTGAAATTCCAAGCAGTGTTGTCAGTCCTGCCCAACTTTCCTATGCTGGACTACAGAATCTCTCACCACTCTCAGAATAAACCACAATCTTTATGTAATCACAGCTTTTTAAAGCTGGGAGAATGTTTTGCGCATGTTTAAGTTTTCCCAGATAAACGCTTTAAAAGTTGGTCTATGGAAATGAAACATGCTAACACCTACTTCCAATAAATATACCTAATGTTTTTTATGCTTTTACATGGATCAAAGTTAAAATGGAACCCAAATGTTTTTTTGAAAATGTAATTAATGAGTAGACTTTAGCAGATTTACAATATATTCAGAAACACAGAGCAATGTTCAGATTTCCGGGATACCATGTGCATTTAGGGAGTTCCATTTTGTGCTAAGACACAAAGCTTTCCATTCCTTGAGAAAATTTTGCTCTAGATTGCTGGGTTTTTTTTGTTACTAACAATAAGACTATTCTGGACAAACTTATATCAGTCAGAAATTCAGTTTGCTTCCTTACCCCGACCCCTGGCTGAGCTGGAGTGCTATATCCAGATATGGTGCCAGAAGGGAGGATAGGATCCTGTTGGGAGCCATAGGAAACCGTTTGCTGACTGCCCACTCGAGACTCAGAGTACACAGAGGAGCCTTGCCCGCTGTCTACGATTCCATCTGCTGTAAAAAAAAAAAAAAAAAAAAAAAAAAGAACATGACAGAGCAGAGAAGTCAGAGTGCAAGAGAAGAGCAAAGGTGCACAAATTAGCTGGCAAACCAATTTTAACAAACCCATAGCAGAATAAAACTACACAAAAGGATCTTTAAATGAGTACAAAGATCTCTTCTAGATAGTGAAATACAAATTATCTAACACACATCTTAAACTTCCTTGGTTAGTTCCATCTCCTCACTGCTCTACACCCAGTTATTAAAGACGAATTCCATTAATTCAGCCACTTTGTAAAATATGCTTGATTACAAGAGGTCAAGTTTGGAAAGGTGCATGCCACCTCATAGATTTAACTCTAAATGAGAATTGACATTTTTACTGGGCACTAGAAAGACAGTTAATGCTATACTCCAACGATGGACCTTCTGGACCAGCTGCAGAGTTGCATGCAGCCGCTGTTCCACAGCCCTTCCTTCCTCCAGGCCAATCACAGAACGCTTTATATTATGTGAACCCATTCACAAAACACAAAGCCTTCTGTAAATGAACAGCAGAGTAGCAGGGTGGGCAGACATGCTGTGCTAGAAGACAGTGTCACTCCTGCAGGGTGGATTTGATTTAAATTCAATAAGGTAATACAGCGCTATCATATCTAGTGTATGGTTAATATCATAACTAAAAATGACCATATAAAGCAGCAATTATGTGGGACACACACAGCAAATAAAAAAAAAAAAAAAAAAAAAAAAAAAAAAAAAAAGAGACTGTCTCACATGCGACCCTCTCCGATGGAGGCCTCCACTGGACTCACTCACCCAGACCCAGTGCACAGAAAGGAGGTGGAGGTGAACCAGCTGCATGGTACTGTGATACCATGCAGTTTGGAGGCTGGAAACACACGGCGTTTGCAAGATGCATTTGGAGTGTCATTAACCGTTCATTAGGTACCCACACATCTCATAAGGGCAAAATCACATAGGCCTATAAAGTAAAAATGCATACACAAAAGAGGTTTTACCTGTCAAAGGATTTGTATTGCTGTTTGTTAAAATTTACATAGACTAGCTGGACAGCACAGCTAGGATGGTGACCTGTCTTTTCTTTATTGAAGTTAAAGCAATACAGCCTCTCTGCTTGTGACTGGACAGTAATGGAGCAGCAGCAAACTGATGGTCATCTCTCTGCTCTCTCCTTCTGTCAGCACACTTCACTAGTTTCAAGTGGTACGTCTCCCTTATTTAGCCTTAGCGCTTCTGTGTAAGGGACCACAGGAAGCTAAAATTAAGTTAAATTCAAGTTGACAGACACCATTTATATATAAACATACATAAAAATTGCATTCACAGGTGTTAATATATGCCTAGAGCTCAGTTATAACTTTAAGTATCTGATTTGCATAGAAGACTTTACATTTATTCTGTAGAGTGCAGTGGTTGCCAACCAGTGGTCTGTGGACCACGGATGGTTCATGAGAAAATGTTGGTGGTCCTCGAGGGTTCTGCAGCAAATCAACATTGTGGCAGATAATTACTGCCCAATGTTGTTTCAAGTGCTGTTCTCAATGCGCACTGACAGTCAATACTTGGGGGGGTTGCAGAGAGCCAGGGCATTGTGGGTATAATGCAGCAGTGTGATCCAGGCAGAGGGGGGCAGAGGGCTGGAGCATTGTGGGTAGAAGGCATGTAAAATTCATGTTAGTGGTCCGCGGGATTCAAAAGGGTGAATTTAGTGGCCCCAAAGATTGGCAACCATGGGTATAGTGCATTGCATGCCCTGCTGCCGACGATGAGACATTGTAATAAAACAAACAAATGTCAGACATTTCAATCATTCAAAGTGAAAAACCCATCCTGCTTTTAATTTTCTAAGAGAAACTTTCCCTGAAACTAGTTTGCCTACTTTACTATGGGTCAGACTTTCATAACTACTTAGCTAAGCCCTGTCTACTGCCACCCCCACTCAAATAAAGTGCCTCACTATCCAAACTGAGCACTCTTAGGCAGTTCTTAGTCCAGGGAATCAAGCCCTATTAATGTGAAAATAAATCGGAGAAGAGTGTTTTAAGAATTTAATATTTCCTTGTGCATAAAAAATGGTCGTTGTAAGCACCGTACATCTTTCAACAGCCTTTATGACACAAACAATGCAAGACAGGCAGCACATTTGCAAACTATCCACTAACTGAACCATAATATCAAACTTATTGAAAATTTGCAGTGGCACTTCAAGTACAACTCACATGTCACTGATATGCTGGGCTGCTGGTACTGCAGATGCTGATCAGCTTCAGGCTCCTCTGGCTCCACCTGGCTGGCAGAGGCATTTGGAACAATGGTCAGAGCAGGGGCTGGACCAGAGCTAGGTTGTGTGGATATTCCTGTGCCCTGAGGTGGGGTCGGGAGCTGTGATTCAGGCTGCTGCTGGCTGATCTCCTCTTGCTTCCTCTTCTCCTGCTCTTCTCGCACCTGTTGGCGTTGCTCTCGTTTACGTTTGATCAGCGACACTCTATCTTTGATTGCCTTGGCCATGGTTTTGTGATCGCCTTCACAGACGTAGCCAGATTCTACCTGTATTTGGGGGGGGGGGGGTTTAAAAAAAAAAAAATAAACTTAATACAACTCTGCCTCCCTGGATGAAAAAAAACAACCAAAAAAAACAAAAGAAAACCCTACTACATTTCTTCTATTCCCTATGGATAAAAGGTAGGTTTAGCTTCTATGCTGATCATGGTCTAAACAAGCCAAACCTACAGGTCTCCAATTCCAGGAAGCTGAAAAAAAGCTCTTTGTGGTCAATTCTCTAAGGCCCCTTTCACACTTGGGCGGGAGCGGCGTAGGCGGTAAAACGTCGCTATTTTTAGCGCCTCTTTACCGTTGTTTTAGCAGCCAAAAAAGGGTTAAAAGCACCGCAAAGCGCTGCTGCAGCAGCGCTTTGCCGGCGGTATAGCCGCGCTGCCCCATTGACTTTAATGGGCAGGAGCGGTGTATACACCGCGCCAAAGATGCTGCTAGCAGGACTTTTACCGTTCTGCCAGCGCACCGCTCCAGTGTGAAAGCTCTCGGAGCTTTCACATTGGAGATACAGCGGCGGCTCTTTCAGGGCGCTATGCAGGCGCTATTTTTATCGATGTAGTGCCTGCAAAGTGCCCCAGTGTGAAAGGGGTCTAAGGGATAAATATGTGAGTTTTTGCCTTAAAATAACTCATGTGGTATTTATCTTAAAAGCAGTCAATTAACTAAAAAACATGTTTTATTTACTGAATGAGTTAAAGCTTAATATTTAGTGCCTCATTTTACTAAAGATTTTTAAGTTGCTTCATTGCTTTTTTTATCATGACCGTTCTGTGGAAAACACTCCAATGTTTCTGCCTTCACAGAACAATCTCCCTCTAGTGCAATTTTACAAATTATGCTGTAGTTACATTCCTGAGTTATGAGAACAACAATTCCAGGTGGATATAAGGTCCCCTCATTATTTTGCACATTCCTAAAGTATCAACTGCCTATACCATGAAATAACAAATATGTTTTTCTTTATCAATTTGTAACAGAAAAAAATGCTGCACCAAACTCCATTCTATACATTAAGTCAGCATAGTGTAAACAAAATTCTCAACTATCAATTAACACACAAATCATAAAAATCAATCCTACACAAAAAAATGAAAAAAAAAAAATCAAATAGACCCTGTCCACCTATAAGTGCATATTGTGACAAGTGTTTAAAGCATGTATAATGACCAGTAGTGTTACAATCTTTTAACACACAAATGTCCTTGAATCTGTGAAAAAAAGTTTCAAACTGTCTCAGTAGTCCAAATTTCCGTGTTTACTTACAAAATACACATTAATGTCCAAATGTAATAATCCTTTATCTTTTAGTGTCCTCCACAAGTGATTAAACCAGCTCTATATTTGTGTCCAGTGAATACCACCACTCACATGTACACTTTCTCACCTGAAAGAAATTACCTTTGAACAACAAGGTAATGTGCACACATCCCCTTTAAAGCCGGGATCAAGGCTGCTACACCTTCAATGATTGTAAAAGAATCAGGGCATCCAGGGTGATTCCACATATGTTAACTCAAGGAGACAGTGAAAGATGGTGCTCACTATGATAAAGAAAATGTTTATGAAAGTAAAACTGCACTTATAGGAATGTAAGGGACTCTCGCTTTAATCTCTTGTCTATACTTGCGGTTGGGGGGGGGGGGGTGTCATGTTTTTACTGCCCCTCAACCACTATTACCACATATTTAGTTATAACATCTGCACTTTAATGTTTTTTGGCTTAGTATCAAAGTGTGCACAGAATAAAAATTGTTCCAATTTATCTTTTTTTTTTTGCGGTATCACACATTTACTGTGAAGAACTGACTCCCATTATCACTTCGCAATATTTACAAAAAACACAACTACTGCATTTGATAACCGTTCGTGAATTGACCCTATGTGTTTTATTACCCCAACTAGTCAGAAAACCTTTTAATATTTGTACTATAAAACACTTGCAGTTTACTCTCCAATTCTCCCCCACCTAATTTCTTTGCTCTGCTTTTATTTAAGGCCGATTTTACTATAAGTAATAGAGGTAATCATTTAGAGACTCACCCTCTATGTGCCCATTGACCAAAAGGTGTGAAATCAAAATGTTTGGGTCATTGCAAGAACAGGAGGTGAGAAATTTTTTCAAGAACGACACCCATTTCAGCAACAGCTAATAGGGAATTTCCTCTCACTTCCTGTTGCGTTCTACAGACAGAAAGCAAAAGGGAATTGCCTCAAAAGTCTATTGTTCACCATTATGCTTCATCCCAGTCACAACATCCCACATTGGTTGTTGTAATATTAGAAGCAAAATGCAGGCAGCTAAAAATCAATTATGAAAAACTTAAGGAATATTTAAAGTCAAACTTTCATATTCCCGAAATGTGCCTGCTGTATCACGTACTTGTATAAAAAAAGTACTCTGTTCTCTTTGTATTGCTTCCTGTGTGTGAAATCCCTGGTGTTCCTGCCAGCCCCTATGCTTTCCTATTAAAAACTGGCCACACTAAGCAGGAGAACCCAGCAGAGGTCAGTTTTCTAGCTGTGCTGGGAACGGTCTGCTCTCCCCCAATGATCTAATTTTTCTTGACACGCCCCCACCCTGCTTCAGCCATTCACTGGGAAGCTCTGTGTGCTGTTGCTTCTCCTTCCCCCAGCATTTATGCAGCTGGGAACAGAGGGAATGGAATTATAAATAAGGAATAAAAAAAGGTATTTGTATTTTTTTTTTTACATCTATATATTTTTTGAATATCTATTTTAAACTGAATGGGTTGTTTTAAAAGGTGACCGTTACCAATGTGAGTGGTGTCACCGGCGCAAACCAAGAATATAAATGTGTAAATATAGGATCTGCTGCAGTTATAGATTCCCCACTATATAGTGTGGGATAGTAAAGAGTGTATATATGAAGGATAACTGCGCCAACCCTAAACCTATACCTTACCTTGTGTCTAACCAATTCTGTCATACAATTCATGTGAATACAAAATTGGGTGAATACATAAATATATAAAAATATGTAAAGAATAAAAAATAGATATTATAAAAAAACTTCATGCTTTGATGCACCACCAATTTTCTGATTCACCGCCACCTTCCAAAGTTTGCACTCACCAGAAAGCAATAATAAAACCGCCTCAATATTATGCCAGGATTAGTTTTACTTCCATAGAGTATAACACAGGTTTGCCAGCAATTATCACAGCTTTCCTTCCATGCTTCAACAATCTCAAAATCTCATGGAAAACGAATAGAATGTTGCGCAATGATGGCCAAGCTTTATTTTGTATCTTTAAAAAATGTATCAATTTTTTAAGATACAAAATAAAGCTTAGAATGTTGCGCAATGATGGGTATTTGTTTTCCATGAGATTTTGAGATTGTTGAAGCATGGATGGAACGCTGTGATAATTGCAGGCAAACCTGTGTTATACTCTATGAAAGTAAAACAAATCCTGGCACAATATTGAGGCGGTTTTGTTATTGCTTTCTGGTGAGTGCAAACTTTGGAAAGTGGTGGTGAATTACAAAGTGGTGGTATAAAAGCATGAAGTTTTTGAGCACAAGGGATATCTTATATACTTCTAGGAGCAGCACTGGGACTTTGTATATATATTTTTTGAAATATTTTTTTCACAAGTATTTTTTTTTATAATAAATATTTTTTATTCTTTACATATTTTCTAATTTTTTTTATGTAATCACCCAATTTTGTATATCCATATGAATTGTATGACAGAATTATTTAGACACAAGGTATAGGTTTACGGTTGGCGCCGTTATCCTTCATATATACGATCGTTAACAATCACTTTAACAGTTAAAAGTAATGACTTGATAATATGTGATGGCTTAACAGGGATTCCTTTTGAGCAGTGTATGGGACAGAAATTGAGGAAAGCTCACCATTTCTTGAGCTACATCATCGGGGACATCCCTCTCCAAGTCAAAAGAAAATTCTATGGCTTCGTTATCCTTGTATTTGCCTTTTAATTTCTTGATATCTTCAATGCGTAACCACAGCTTTATGGCTATCTTTTCTCCATCATCCTCTTCTGCCAGTTCCACTCGCACCCCAGTCTCCTCTTGGAAGAAGGCATGGTTCAGTAAGTCTTTAATGGCATACCTAACCAAACAAAATCAACAACTTCAGGGAGATCACAGTGCAAACATGAGTGAACCACACACGAGTGCCTCACAATGTGACAGATAAGTTGGCAGAGATGTAAAGCATATTTTCTCAAGATGCACTAACTGCGAACATAAAATAAAATGTCACATGGATGTTCACTGGCACAATCCCTGTCACAGATGTCACCAAAAAAGTTGAAGTGTTACCAAACCCAAAACTGTAAAATCAGTCTGTATATGCAGTAAAGCATGCCTGTTCTACTCACTGTGGAATTTAAGGGGCTAATCCACCATATTGTGTAAAAAGACTTTGATCCTGTCTTCTCTGATCCTACCCTTAATGTCCCCAATCCATCTGCTGATAGTACAGAGCCCTAGGAGGCAATCTGCACATGCTCAGTTTGGTGTGTGTGGTGCAAGAGTTTTTTTTTTTTTTTTTGAGGATGCATGTGATTAGCTCAATGCCAATCAGCACTGTCCAGAGGGTCAGGGGTCATGCAGCCTCATAAGCACCGAAAAGCTTTAACCAGCGCTCGGCCAGAAACTGAAAGTCATCACAAGACTGCTATATACTGCTGATGAGAAAAGTTATTAAGCAGTTTATATTTACCAAAAGAATTGCATTTCCATGTTCTGTGTACTGTGGGAGGCCAGATATAGTGAATGCAGGGTCCTGGGTTAAGTACCACTAAGTATAGCTTCAGACAAAACTTTATTCTTTAGTTTAAAACTGATAGAATGGGCAAGGATTAGAGACATTTGTCAGGCTTTTACGGCTGTCTGTGTGTCTTAGCCAACTTTAGTTTTCGTCCTGTGGTCCACTGTCACCCGGGGAGAATGAAAAGAACGCAAAATATTATGATGGCTACTGGAACAGGAACAAAATGCATAATTTCCAGTGGGGGGGCATATGTTCTGGTGACAGCTGTCAGGTGAGATTTCCCCTTATTTTGAGGAGAATCCCATGTACTTCCTGCTTCCTTGAGACAGGAAGAATGGGGAAATCCTAGGGGTCACACATAGCAAAAACCTGACAGAGGTTTTACCTTTCCTCAGCTAAACAAATCTTGGAGGGATTTTTGGCAAGCGTTACACTGTAAGGGCCTGCAAAAGTAGGCAAGACTTCTGTGCTGTGGAATCCCGATCCAAGTTTTTAACTCAGAAAATATACTGAAGGGTCTTGAAGAAACTCGGCCCAATGGGGTCTATAGTGGAAAGGGACATAGGCTTTTCTGGAGAGGAAATGCATGTAAATAAAGCTTTATACACTGAAGGTTGAACATTATAGGCACCCTGTCCATCAAAAACACATTCCAGAGAATATAAAGAGTCCGTTACATATCATATAAACCTAGGACATCTTCGCAAACCTTTCATCCTTATTCTGGCGAATGCATCCCTCGATGATCTCTTTCACCTCTGGAATAGCAACCTTATCAAAGCTGGCTGGCTTCACACCCTGTAAATACAAGACGTAGAGGAAATTACTTTTATTGCAAGTAACTTGCTAGCATAGATCTACCTCTGGTAAATAATTTCCAGAAGCTAAATCTGGTTAACCTGGTTTACATCAGGGGAAAAGTTACACCATGATCGACACATCTGTAAAGAGGCAGAGGTTGGAAACCGCTCGCTGACTGGTAAAGTGTGTATATCATGCCATTTGGTCTGCAGCATTTACAGTAAATTAAACTTTCACATTGCCCATGACCAGGTTCAATGCCTGTTTAAACAGGGAATCCTAGACAATATGTTCATCCTTATTTAATTAAAAAAAAATAAAATAATTCAGATTGTTTTTGACACACTGGTAGATATTCACTAAAAACTGGTGCACAAAATCTGGTGCAGCTGTGCATAGTAACCAATCAGATTCTAGATTTTCTTGTCAAAGCTTAATTGAACTAGCTGAAGTTAGAAGCAGATTGGTTACTATGCCCAGCTGCCCCAGATGCTGTGTGCATCAGTTTCAGTAAATCTCCCCCAATGCATTAATTGAAGGGGTCGCAAAGTATTTTAAAAAAACAAAAACAACACAATCTAGTTGGTAAATTAGCTACAAAAGACATATTTCAGCGTGTTGGATGTTTGTGTGCGAGGATGATAGTCCTTTCCTTTTCTCTACAGAAGAGTAAAATTGTGAGTTGCATTTACAATATATAGTACAAATGTTTGTGGACACCTAACCACAAAACATTTTGCTGGACATGCTATTCAAAAAACATGGCATTAATATGGAGTTGGCTCCTTTTTGTGGCTGTAGCATACTCCAAATTGTATAGAAAATCTTCCGAGCACAGTGGAGAATCTGCAGGGATTTGTGCCCTCTTGTAAGGCCAGGTACTGATATTGGACATGAAGATCTAGCTTGCACATGGCTTTCCAATTTATCCCAAAGGTGTTCAGTAGGGTTGAGGTCAGGGCTCTGTGCCACCACTTGAGTTCCTTCACACTAGACTGGTCAAGTCTTTATGAAGATTGCTTCGTACACAGGGGCAGTCATGCTGGAACACAACAGGGCCTTTCCAAACCCATCTACAAAAAAATCATTGTATGCTGCAGCAATATCAGTACCCTTTAACGGAAACACATGAATTCAATCATTTGGAGGGATGTCTACATACTTTTGGTCATACAGGAGGTGTGATGGTCAGGCAACCACAAACCTTTAGCCATATGGCTTACATGTTGGCTTAGACCAGTGTTTCTCAACTCGAGTCCTCAAGACTCCCCGACAGGTCATGTTTTCATACTTTCCATTAATTTTGCACAGGCGAATTGATCAGTTTCACTGCCTTAGTAATTACCACAACCGTTTCATCTGAGGGAAATCCTGAAAACATGACCTGTTGGGGCGCCTTGAGGACTGCAGTTGAGATACACTGGCTTAGACAGAACTTGCTGAATATTGCGGACATCTAGAAATACTCTGTTACATAGTAGTGTTTTTTTATTCCCACATGAAAAGATTTATGCACCTTTGCATCATAATAAACTGTGGCCAAATTAAATCGTTCAGGTTGTAAAAGTTCAGTAGGTTACCCATTGTTCTTCACTAGAAGTTATGCATTTTGAATTGGAAATCCTATTAAGCATTCAGAAATATTTGGTGGTAATTTCATTAAAGTGGATGTAAACCCTCACATATACCCAGTGAAGTGAAGAGCCTCAGATGATACACAGGGATGAAACAAATCTCCCCACATAAGTTTTACATTGATATCTGCTGTCTTCAGCTTTATATATGGTTTAGAAAGTGCACATCCTGTTAGGAGATATTCTCTTCCTGTTCCACACTGCAGTGAAGTCATGGCATACAGCCAAGACAGCTGATTGGAGGAAACACACGCCCCCTCTCCTCATAGGTAGACTTTCAGAGCTGTTGGTTGAATGGTTCAGCACTCTGCTAATCTTTTTATAGCATCCTCCCCAACACAAAACTCCAGCTGATTTTATCACAGTTGATGGAGAACCTGTCAGGAATGATCAGGCTGATAACAGAAAAAATGAAGCAGGAAACAGCTACCGGACATAGTGCTTTGAAGATAGATAACAAACCACTGCAGATATATGTGCCCAGCTGAAATTTCATGAATTGGGTTTACATCCACTTTAGGCAAAGACTATACAATGGTCACATCCTCTGCAACTAAGTAAATCTAACCTCTGGCATATGGACAATATCATGTAAATGTTCACACCACCATTAAAGTGATCTGAGGTACTCCAGAAAGTTCCTAGCACAGAAAAATGCAGCAGAAACAAGCACCATGTCATTTTTAATGCCTTGTCAAATGCACCAATGCAGTACAAAACTGCTGCTGGTCAATAGCATCATACATATTTGGCATTTGTGTAGGGAAATAAAGAGCTGTGACTTTTAGGCTTGGTTCACACTGCCGCAACTTGGGATCCGACTTGTTAGACCCCAAGTTGCGTGAAATGTGAAATCTCGGGTTAGTCAAAGATAGCCGTCTTAATTAGCACTACTTAAGTCACTCCAAATTCAGAAAAGGTTCCTGTACTACTTCAAGGCAATGTCTATTCTATACTTCTATCAAAGTAGTACTCAAGTCGCCAGGAAGTTGCCTGGCAAAGTCGCAGCTTTCAGGTCGAGGCAGTATGAACCGAGCCTAAAACCATCTGTGCACAGGGATACACTGCTACAGTTTGGGTGCCTTCGGGATAGGAACTGTAAATAATATAATAAATAAGCATAGTCTGTAGTGGTGCAACCAGTTCGGATCGTCACACCACGCGATTCGCGGAGCGCTCCGCTTCCTCGGCCTTAGGAAAGGCAGCGGCTTCGGCCTAGCTCCGGAGCGGCGGCCATCTTGGTACACCCGGCGGCAGTGAGCTGCGCACTGACGTCATCACCCCTCAGGCCGGTGTAACGACATATTTGGCGGCCCATCGCAGTTTGCTATGGAAGTGACATCCCATCACTGCCATCTTGCTTCACTCCACACTCGTCCAGAGTAAAGATACACTAAGAAGGGGGAAAGCGGACATGTTGTTACACCCACCGGAGTTTTGCATTTTACACGTATTTATAACAGTAAAGTCAGTTTATATAGTGAAATACAGGACTTACAACTCCGTCTGACTACTTAGATCTTGAATTTTAAAAGCAGCGTCAGCCCTGCTCATCTCACAGGTTTACCTAATCTGACAGAAGTTCGCTGCTTTTAAAATTCAACATCTAAGCTGTCAGATGGAGTTTTAAGTACAGTATTTCACTATATAAACTGACTTTACTGTTATAAATACGCATAAAATGCAAAACTCCGGTGGGTGTAACAACATGTCCACTTTCCCCCTTCTTAGTGTATCCTTAGTGTGGACGAGTGTGGGGTGTAGCAAGATGGCGGCGACGGAACGCCACTTCCGTAGCAAACTGCGATGGGTCGCCAAATATGTCGTTACACCGGCTTCTATTCTGGTAAGGTAAGACTAAACACTAGTCTTCCTATACTGTATACAGTGGGGAGATGGCTGTGGATATTACAGTGAGTGGGGGAGATGTCGTGGATATTACAGCAGTGGGGGAGAGGACACGGATATTACAGCAGTGGGGGAGAGGACGTGGATATTACAGCAGTGGGGGAGAGGACGTGGATATTACAGCAGTGGGGGAGAGGACGTGGATATTACAGCAGTGGGGGAGAAGACGTGGATATTACAGCAGTGGGGGAGAAGACGTGGATATTACAGCAGTGGGGGAGAAGACGTGGATATTACAGCAGTGAGGGAGATGACGTGGAGGTTACAGTGGGGAGATTGTGGAGGTTACAGTGGGGAGATTGTGGAGGTTACAGTGGGGAGATTGTGGAGGTTACAGTGGGGAGATTGTGGAGGTTACAGTGGGGAGATTGTGGAGGTTACAGTGGGGAGAGATTATTTTTGCTGATCCGAAAAATGATCCGATCCATGACGCTGATCAGAGGAACGATCTGAACCGTGAGATTTTTGATCTGTTGCACCCCTGATAGTCTGGCGCAATTATCAAATGTATTACCCAAATAGAATGTGCCCCGAGCTTGATTTATACACGGATATACATTCGAAAACATTTGTGGTGGGGACATTAGACTTAAAGCACCTTTTGTTGGACATAGACTGATGGTAATGGAACTGGGTAATAAGTTGGCAAAAGGTAAAACTGTGAAACGAATTGTTTTAAGTAAAACTTCCCAAATATAAGTACAAATGAATTAAAATGCTGGTAAATTCATGTCACGATGCAATATAAAAATAGCCTGGTCCCAATGTTTTCCTATCTGCTGCTCAATATATTTTTACTTATGGATACAAATAATGCAACTCCTCTGTACAAAGGGAGTTTGGTGTGTTTAGACCAAGATGGACGGTTACACTATGACTGGAAATAACTACTGAAAATATTAACCCGCTGTTTAACTAGCAATAGCCCTGGCTCTGCCATAATGTATTTTAGAAGGTTTTAAAAGTTTAATGTGACAAGACCATGACCGTTCTGTAGAGGAGAAGAGACCTTCTGTAAGGAGTTGCTGTATTTTATACAGGTGAAACTTGTGACTTTTTGTAATTTGTTACATTAGTATAGATGTACATCCCAAATATATGGGGGGGGGATTCCACTCAAGCCGGGATCTAAGAAAGAACGACATTGATCTAGGCCACTGGTGCCCACCTGCGGCTCTAAGGTTTAAAGTGCAGCCCTTGGATCTCAGCAGTCTGTACAGGAAGCACCAATTTGAAAAGGAGCCCTTAAAACTAGGCAAGTCTAGTGCAACATGTGCAGAGAGGAGGAGCCAGAAGCACTGGTGGGGGACTCAAGAAGAGGTTCGGGGTCTCTCTGTGCAATTCCAATGCACAGAGCAGGTAAGTATAAACCTGCTTGTAATTAAAATAAAAAAATATGTTTATATTTACAATCAGTTTAAAATTAAACAGGTCAATTAAAAGGAGAAGGCAAAATATAAATATTTAAAAACAGTGTGTAAAGCTGCAATAAACAGTAGACAAGGTGTTAATTTTGTCGACTAAAACAATTGAGATGACTAAAATACGAATAAAACTAAAATGGCATTTTAGCCAAAAGACTAAAACTAAATTGAAATTTGACATCAAAATTAACACTGGTCTGTAGTGCATAGTCATACCACAACAACATAAATAATAACATATTAGATTTTTCACTCCAGCAGTATATAAGGAGTTTGGAAATTGTAGAGAAAAAGTGTAACGGAGGGAAAACGTACTTTTCCATCCGTTATCGGATGACGATGGAGTCTACGGTCCGTCATCATCCGATCCCCCATAGGGGAGAGCGGCGCTCTGATAAGTCCGCCGCTGCACACCTGTCATCTGCCCCCTTGCCCCCTTAATGACCAGGCCCTTCTTTGCAATACAGCACTGCGCCACTTTAACGGACAACTGCGTGGTCGTGTGAAGTTGTACCCAAACAAAATTTACGTTTTTTTTTTTTTTTTTTTTTTACAGAGATTATATATATATTTATATATATTTTCTCAAATCTTCCCCCCCCCCCCCCAAAAAAACAACTACATTTCTTCACCAGTTTAGGCCAATATGTATTCTACATATTTTTGGTATAAAAAAAAAAAAAAATCACAAGCGTATAAGCAATTGATTGGTTTGCGCGATCTGCGATTTTTAGTGGGACTGCAACATTGCGGCGGACAGATTGGACACTTTTGGGACCATTGACATTTATACAGCGATCACTGCTATATAAAATGCACTGATTACTGTATAAATGTCACTGGCATGGAAGGTGTTAACACTAGGGGGCGATCAAGGGGCTAAGTGTGTTACCTAGGTGTGTTTCTAACTGAGGGGGTGTAACTGACTAGGAGGAGCCAGATTGGTGTTCCTACTTAGTAGGAACACATGACCTGTCTCCCCTCCCGTCAGAACAGGGATTTGTGTGTATGTTTACACACACACACCCCCCCCTCTGTTCTGACTCTAGTGCCCGCGATCGCGGGTAGCCGGCAGTGATTGCGCCCAGGTCCCTCACTGTGCAGTGTGCCTGCTATGGCTCTTAAAGGAGCCTCCGTACATATATGGCGATTCAAGCAGGATAGCCAACCTTCCGCCATATATGTATGGGAGCCGGTTGGGAAGTGGTACTTTCGATGGTTCATCTGGGTTTAAATCTTTCCTCCATCATGATTGAAGCTGTAGCATGCACATCTGCATTTAACTTCTACAAAACAAATCCAAACACTACTTGTTTTATTCAGGTGTCCGTACTTAAAGTAACAAATAGCATAACTTTTTAAAGTATTCAAACATTTATCTTTTTACATGCTTAAAACCCTATTTTCCCCTTTTTTGCAAGGTAAGGGGGAGCTAGGGAGTTAGGTTTGCTATACATAACCCTTTCTGTACCGTGCTGGCAAATCTTTATTATAAGTTGTAAACTAGATGTGCACAGTATGTCCTAATGAAGAGTTAATGATCTCAAGGCTTGGGTGGTATATTGTATTTTAATACACTTTGAGGCACCGTGCACACTGGGCTTAAAAAAAACTCCAGTTCCTCTGGCAAAAGAAAACACTCATATAGAGCGTTTTTTGTACAGAGTTTAAGAGAGTTTTGCGTTTTTTTCTGCCAGCAAACTCCAATCAGAAAGGCAAACCAGAAGGGTTTTTTCCCTGCTTCTGAACGTTAAGCTCCAAATATGCCTGTATTCGTCCTAATGTGGATGGACACATAGGATATAACATTGAGTAGCTTCTACAGCTAGAACACAAAACTCCTGTAGAAACAGTGATTTTTAAGCCAGTGTGCATAGAGCCTGAAACAAATCTGCCCCCAATTTTACACTGTAAGCTATTAAGCTGCAATTTTACATGTAAGCTGCCCATAGAGTCCTACAAACATGCCCCAAAAACAAGAAAAGTGGGTGGGGCAAAAAATTAAAATATATATATATATATATATATATATATATATATATATATATACACACACACACACACACACATATACACTCACTCTTCCCCCTCATGTATCGATGTAAATTTGACCGCAAAGTTGGCAACACATATTACGCAAATTCTATTGTTCTGCAGTGAATCCTGTTGAACCAACAGCTACACTTTTGCTAGCATGGAATAAAAAAAAAAAAAGAAAAAGAAAAAGCAAGAAAAAAAAAAAAAACCCTCACTTATCAAAACTACAGTACATTATACAGTCAATCCTGAGAAGCACAAACAGTATAGGAGAAATGGTCAGAAGCTCCCAATACTATTTAATGAAATACAGCCTTTTTTGATGGCTAGAGATATCTATCTCTCTATATACACACACATACATTATATATATATATATATATATATATATATATATATATATATATATATATATATATATACACACACACACACACACACACAGATATATATATATATACACATACATACATACATACATACACACACACACACATACACACACCATTCGCTAAAACGAAGCCACTACATTGCAGTGAATGTGACAGACAGGAGTTCTTGAACCTGCCAGAAGATTGTGGCAATTGTAGAACTGTAAATATAATCTAAATGTTAAATCCTCTGGTTGATGGTCACTGACCCACCTGACCTCCCGGGCAGTCCTGAGAACAGCAGCAGCAGTGAGAGTTCACTATGAGGATGACAGGACAAAACTCCTTCCACATGTAATCCATTGGACAGAGAAGTTAAGATCCAGAGAAGGGGATATAGTACTCGGTCACTGCACACCAGACAGAAAGGAGCAGTCAGAAAGGGAGCCCATCATTGTTACTGGTTTCTTAGAGCAGGAAGCCAGGAGAGAGGAATAAACAAAACATTCTTCATGCTCTATCCAGAAGGAAGAACAGGTAACCTTCACTCTACTCCCACCCACTATGTGGACAGCCCAGTTTAGACCAAGCCCCTCCAATACAAAGGTAAAATCACAATCCTTAACACAATAAACACCGCCTCCCTAATCACATCTCAAGGCTACATGGCTAGAATCATCCAAACTGTATACACTAAATCATTCAAAATTACATAAAAAAACAAAAAAAACAAAACAAAAAAGGGAATACAAACACAGTTGCACATAAGAATAAAAAAACGTAACATTCTTTACTGCACGATAAAGTGATGAAGGTCTGATAAAAATAAGCTATTCCCCACATCTGTGGATAATTGTTGCAAGAATCAGACCTCAGAGTGAAAATTCTAGCACAGTTAGGCCACTTTCACACTGAGGCGTTTTAGTGCTAAAAATAGTGCCTATAAAAGCGCCTCTGTCATTCCAGTGTGAAAGCCCGAGTGCTTTCACACTGGAGCGGTGTGCTTGCGGGACGTAAAAAAAACAAAACAAAAAAACAAACAAGTCCTGCAAGCTGCATCTTTGGGGTGGTTTAGGAGCAGCTTGGGGGGTTAAAAGCACACCGCTAGCGTAGGCAAAGCGCCGCTTACTGCCTCAGTAGGAAAGTGCCCTTAAGGTTAGCCATACATACCTAACCCTAAAAACAGCATGGATGGATAAATCTTTGGCTGCGGCTATTGTATTTGGACAGCGGCATATGCCGGCTATCAGAATACTGGAACAGAGGTTACATTTGACTGGATGCAGCTGCTGTCCAGCTGACAATTTTCCAACCACTTCCTTAGATTGTTCAATCAAAGGATGTCAGGGAAGAGAATTCCAATAGGATTACTCATGAAGCAAACTATGTGGTCGCTTACCTCCTCTTCAGGAGTCTCTCGTCGGCACACACCTTTCCTCGTGAGTGCCCCCTCAGCAGGCCATGTACTGAGGGGGCACCTGTGAGGGCACACTCCTGGGCTAGGCTGTGCACATCCGCAGACCCACACAACACAGCTTGGGCATGCTGCTAGCTCCCTCCTCACAGGATTTGACCTACAGCAGCAGAATCCTATAGCTCCTGCTGCTCTCAGAGCATCTTGTGAGACAGAGATAAGAGCAATGCTGGCAGCAGGACAGCACTGGATCAATGAGAGGTGCCATTTAAATGTTTAAAGACAGGAGGGGGGCTAGGAGAGTTAGTGGGGTATATTTAATCTCAATGCAGGGAATGCATGAAGGATAAAAAAAAAAATTGATTAGGTTTAGAGCCATTTTAAACTTTTTTTTTAGTATTCTTTGTCTTAATTGGGAAATTTCCCTTTACCTCCTTTTATATGTAACAGAAAGCGAGATAAAATCTCTCTAAAGTGAGGGAAATTCACTCCTAAACAGTTGTCAGCAAGAACAAATATCCCCATTTTAAGATGATTTTTATTTTTGTTTTGGGCTTTTCCCTTACATTCTGTAGTGGTGAAAAATGGTCACCACAACAAAAGGGTGCATCTCCCCAAAGGGGACAAAGACAACAAATACCTGACAGCGCTTCCAAACCCATAGTACTTTTTTGTTCTCTAGATATACTGAAAAAGCACCTCTTTCTGCAGATGTGCGATTATATATAGAAATAAAATTAAAACATGACGAGGGATTAGCAATTGTCACAAGAAAACTAACTAATCTACTTGTCAGATGATATTATGTAACAGTGAACGGGATTCATTCTGCTTCCACCAGGGTCAGGCCTTCCCACAGCCACAGAGATTTATCAGCCCATTGTGTTGACACGAGACACGTTGTAGTGGATCATTGTTCACCCTTGGCAGTTGAGGTGATGTGGAGGATAACTGTGTAGAGAACATTCAGCAGTATAGCGATGCACTGATATTCCAAATCAATTTCCTTACCTAAAAAGCACGTTAAATATAGTATGCGAGTGTCAAATTATGCAATTCGAAAACTAAATGGAGACTCTGCACACAAAACTATTGCAGTTAAAAGAAAAATTCTATTTTATTTTTCACCAACTATACTTGACGGTTTAGTGCGTAGACATTTAATTCCTCTTTCTCTAGGCTGCTTAGTGATTTTTCTCACTAATCAAATAAACCAAAAAGCAAAAATAAGACCCTCAATGCTGGTTGTCACAGGCAAAAGAACATTTTACTTATTAAAACATTGTCACACACAACATCAATACAGCCATTCAACAGGGCCTAATTATACAGATGGTGAAATGGTTTTCTTTTTCTGCACTGCACACCATCACATTTTTTCCCCCCAAGCCAACAGGGGGCTTTACAAGGTGCAAAAGGAAAAACGTGTAGTGTAAATCCGCTGACAGTAAAAATACACATACATTGCTTAAAACTTGCCATCAAAAATCCTACAATGGCCAAACAAAACCTTTGGTTGTTATCAAAAGTCTATGACCACAAAAACTATCATATTTTTATATTGAACAAAACACAAATCATATGATCAAATTGTGAAGGTATAGGAGAGGACATTATGTAGAACATCACAATGATCAACACCAAGTCAATTATAATTGAAACACAGAGGCTATAATTATTAGGGATCACAAATCTGGTCTGAACTGTCTTGCAGTCTATGCAAACTGATGGCAGCTAATAGAAATGCTGGTTTCAATACAGTTTAAGCAAAACAATGAAAATCAAATGTTGTAACTTTTTACGTTTTTATTGCTGGCAATATCCCACTTACTACCTATGCTGTCTGCATAACACACCCTTGAGCTCACATAACTCTCGGGGACAAAATAATGACATTGATGAACTGTCTCCCGGCACGCAAATACTGTGTGAGGCCCACAGTAAAAACATGGAGTCCTAACTGTCAGGAGCATGAGCAGTAATATTATTCTTAATAAGTAACTGCTCTAATCTTCTCCTCTGCTTGTCAGCATGCCCTAGGCCTCCTGTGCTGGGAGAGAGAAGGGAATGTAGGAAAGACTTGCTGCACACAACAAGCTCATTACTGAAGTCATTATTCCTAGCCAGTTGGGAACAAGACCAAACTGGAGTGGTTATCTACCAGTCCAAAACAAGTTCCTGTCTAAAGACTGACCGCTGTGATTTAATTAAATGCAAAAACTGACATCATCACAGCCGTTTTAAGCTGATCATAGACGTATAGGAGAATTTGCAGGCAAAATTAGAATTGATTAATAACACAGATGCATAAACATGTATGTTTGGATTGCCTGAGCAGCTTTTTGCCTACACAGGAAAACGTGTGAGCATGTCCAGACACCTCCAATGTTCACATACAGAATGGAAAACTAGAAATCAGTAGAACTTTTCCCAATGCAGCATTTCTCCTGAGAACGGATTTCTCGATCAGGTGATCATTTCATGTGTGACTAAAGAGGCTATGCATTGGGGAAACAAAACATGGCAACCTCACTTTCTACAGACTGCAGGGTAACAACTCCGTACTATGAGTACCATTACTGTGTAATACTTATAACCCATTTTGGTCCATTATACCCATGTAGTTCTTAAAGAAAACCCAGTCATTAGGGTAATAAAAATTAAAGGAGAACTCCAGCTTTTCCTCCCCAAAACAGATGAATTGTGTATGTGAGTGAATCCCAGCCACACTGTCAGTCTGTGTGCAACTTATCTCCTTTAAAGTGGATGTAAACCCGATTTTTTTTTTTTTTTTAATATATACTGTAGAGTATAAGATTTCCTATCATTTGAGCCAAGTCTTGCCACACAGAGTTAATCCATCTCTGAGCAATCCTCTTTTATTGTTCAATGAGAAAAAATGTCAAATACTCCCCCTTGCTGTGAGTGAGAGCCTAAGAGACATGCATTATTATTTAATTCCCTCCCCCACTCCTTTCTTCAGCAGCTCTGCAAGGATTGGCTGTTCCACACCTCAGCATGATTTGGCATGTTGAAGTCATGTGGTTACTTTCCTGTCTTTTCACTGGATGGTAGAGATCACAGCAGAAGTTCAGTGTTAGAAATAAACAGGAGAAAATGCATATTGACAAGGGGAGTGTAGAGGTGGGCGGGGAGTCTACTGCAATCACGACTCCACCCACCGAGCTCCAGACAACAGACCCACCCACAGAATCTGCAGTTTTTCGGGTCTAATAACAGACAGAGGGGAGACATTTGACAGGTAAAGATACACGCAGGAGGCATGTATATCCTTATAGATAACCCCTATGGCAGTAGTTTAGAAAGGATGACATTGGGTTTACATCCACTTTAACTGTATACAGCAGGTTTCTCTGTGTCGGTGATGTCATCACCACTCCTGGCTGAATTTCTAAGTTCTCTGACTTCATTTTCCAGTTCTCATACTACATGTCCATGCTCCTTTGAGACTCTGTAGTTTCAGAGCGGGCCATGAGCGTCACTTGTACCAGTTCTGGTAGTTGATGTGGGTGGGTCCTAGGGTTACTGTGGGTGTTACAAGGTGTAAATGTGTCATTCCTGCCTTGCAGCATGCCAAAGAATATTGGCTTACTGCAAGACTACAGAGGAGGCTAGGGGAGGTCATTATGAAGGGGTTTCCTTCATATGCAAATTAATCACTTTACCCTGGCTCTGGAAGGGTGGGATCTGAGGGGTGGGACACTCCCTGTTTGGCATATTTAACTGTCAGGATTGAATTCTAATTGTGATCTATTCACTCCTGGTCAGCAGCAGCACATCTAGTTTTCAGGCTGTGTATATTATATGAAGGGGTTTCCTTCTTGAATAATGCTGATCTGGGAGGTTTGGACTCTTTAAGTGTGACTGGGCAGGATGGCCTGCTAATTAGGATGTATTGAATCCCACCCACCATCAGAGCTGTGAAGGAAGTTATATTTTTTTGCAGAGTCTGAAAGAATACAAAGGGGAGTGTTATAGACTCTAGATGCTGCAGGAAGTGGCTGTGGAAGGGAGAGTCTATCAGCAGGATATAGAGTGTCACATGACACAAAGCAACAACTAAACCCAGAATTTCAGGGGATCTGCAGACAACAGAGCAACATGGCATAGAGGTATGATCTATGCTGGGATTGATCATTCCATTCAGTTCTAGGGAAAAGAAAGTTGGAGTTCAGCTTTAAATCCATCCAACTTCTGGGTGTCTCTAATACCCAATTTCCTCATCGTGCTCTGTGCTTCTACCCACTGGCTCAGACTTCATTACGGTGTCCTGTACTTATGTAAAGGCTTGCAGGAGGACCCACAGAATGGCTCTGCTTAGCAACTGAGCAAAGATTTCAGGAACAGGCCCTGGGATAGGTTCAAGTGTATTTATAGTTTTGCAGCCAAACTGGTGTAACACCTACTTGTTATTTGTTAAATCTTCTTACTCACATAGCATCATTTTAAAAACATTTTAAAATTCTTGCTCACCTAATTGCTTTTTCTTGCTGAAAATCGTAACTTTCCCTTCTACGAAATATTAGGGAGGGGACAGTGGGAACTGAGGTTTACGATAATTAATCCTACCTGTACTGTGCTGGGAGATTTCATTATCAGTTGTCTTGAGCGGTTTGGAAGTCCTCCTCCTTTTACTTTTCATTATTAGTGGTAAACTAGATTTACCAAATTTACTGTTCTACTGAAAGGGTTAAAGGTTTCAAGGTTTGGGTTTTGCATTGTATGTTAAATGCACATAAAAAAAAAAAAAAGAAGAATTGCAGCTACCCTCTATCTATACATAGCCATCTATGCAAGACAATAGAAGCTTGTCTATATGATCCAATGTATAAACCTGCTGTAAAGAAACCACTAAAAAGTTAATATTTTGTTTTTCTAGTCTTTAGGTATGCTGTGTAAATGGGAACACATAGTGGGATTTCTGAAGTTTGACTGCAATAAAACAGTATAAGTGTGAAGTGCCTACATTACCATTTACAGCAGTAAGTTTTTTGTTTTTTTTTTTTTTTTTTGGTTTTTTTTGATAGGGCCAACCACAGATACAGGTTGATCCATTTTGGTCATATGAAACTATAGCAATAAAGTGAAATTCTAATCAAAAATTCTAACCAAGGTTAAAATCTACTCCCAGCCCCATTCTAAGACTATTTCATCTACACTGTAAAAGAAAAGAGGTCTAATACTTGCCTATCCTGAAGCCACTCTGGTCATATGATCTGGTCCTACCGCCGGCTTCAGTGTACAGGAGAGGCAGCGACAATGGTTGCAGAGCCTGAGAGATGATGTCACCCATAGGCTTACTATGGGGCAGCCATTGTCGGCTGTCCCTCCTTTACACTGAAGCCGGAGCTGGAAGCCATTCATGTGACCAGAGCAGAGTGATTACAGAGTAGGAAACTATAGACCTTTTCTTTTGCAGGGTAAATTGAAAAGTCTTAGAATAGGTGTGGAAGTAGATTTAGCTTTCGTTAGAATTTCACTGGAATTACACTTTAATGTACCAACAACCTGGTATTACACGCTCTCGCTGCTATTCCCCAACTAATCATTATATATTGCATTTGTCCTTCTATGGATTTGCAGCAGCAGATGTATTGTTATGGATGGATTTTATCCTGGGAAGAAACAAGGTCATGTATGGTTTATGGATTGCTAATAAAGTAGTATATTTAATCACAAGGCTGAATATAAAACAGGGCCAAAGATCATATCTGTATTCTTCTGGCAGTAATGTCAAACAGGTTCAGAAATCCAACTTTTTATTTTATTTTTTTTTTTTTAAAGGTGACTTCACAGCAGATAACTGCTGAAATACTGCAATTATTTTATTTAAAGTGGATGTAAACCCGATTCGTGAAATTTGAGCTGGGCTCACAGTGCCTTTATAAAAGTATTCATACCCCTTGAAATTTTCCACATTTTTTCATGTTACCACCATAAAATGTATATATATTTTATTGGGATTTTATGTGATAGACCAACAAAAGGGCACAAATTGTAAAGTGGAAGGAAAATGATAAATGGTTTTCATTTTTTTTTTTTTTTTTTTTACAAATATGTGAAAAGTGTGGTGTGCATTTGTATTCAGCCCCCCTGAGTCAATACTTTGTAGAACCACCTTTCGCTGCAATTACAGCTGCAAAACTTTTTGGAGATGTCTCCAGCTTTGCACATCTAGAGAGAGTGACATTTTTGCACACTCTTTGCAAAATAGCTCAAGCTCTGTCAGATTGGATGGAGAGCGCCTGAACAGCGATTTTCAAGTCTTGCCACAGATACTTAATTGGATTTAGGTCTGGACTTTGACTGGGCCATTCTAACACATGAATATGCTTTGATCTAAACCACTCCCTTGTAGCTCTGGCTGCATAGGGTTGTTGGCCTGCTGGAAGGTGAACCTCCGCCCCAGTCTCAAGTCTTCTGCAGACTAACAGGTTTTCTTCTAAGATTGCCCTGTATTTGGCTCCATCCATCTTCCCATCTACTCTGACCAGCTTCCCTGCCCCTGCTGAAGAAAAGCATCCCCACAACATGATGCTGCCACCACGTTTCATGGAGATGGCGTGTTCAGGGTTATGTGTTAGTTTTCCATGTTTTGTCTTTAGGCCAAAAACTTGAATTTTGGTCTCATCTGACCAGAGCACCTTCTTCCACATGTTTGCTGTGTCCCCCACATGGCTTCTCGCAAACTGCAAATGGGACTTCTTATGGCTTTCTTTCAACAATGGCTTTCTTCTTGCCACTCTTCCATAAAGGCCAGATTTGTAGAGTGCACAACTAATAGTTGTCCTGTGGACAGATTCTCCCACCTGAGCTGTGGATCTCTGCAACTCCAAGAGTTACCATGGGCCTCTTGGCTGCTTCTTTGATTAATGCTCTCCTTGCCCGGCCTGTCAGTTTAGGTGTACGGCCATGTCTTGGTAGGTTTGCAGTTGTGCCATACTCTTCCCATTTTTGGATGATGAATTGAACAGTGCTCCATGAGATGTTTAAAGCTTGGGATATTTTAAACTTCTCCACAACTTTATCCCTGGCCTGTCTTGTGTGTTCCTTGGCCTTTATGATGTGGTTTGTTCACCAAGGTTCTCTAACAAACCTCTGAGGTCTTCACAGAACAGCTGTATTTTTACAGAGATTAAATTACACACAGGTGGACTCCATTTACTAATTAGGTGACTTCTGAAGGCAATTGGTTCCACTAGATTTCAGTTTGGAGTAAAGAGGGCTGAATACAAATGCACACCACACTTTTCAGATATTTGTAAAATAAATCAATTTGAAAACGATCGCTTTCCTTCCACTTCAATTATGTGTCACTGTTTTGGTCTATAACAAAATCCCAAGAAAATACATTTACCTTTTTGGTTGTAACATGACAAAAATGTGGAAAAATTCAAAGGGGTATGAATACTCAAGGTACTGTATATCTGTAGTGTTTTCTTATCTCTCTGTGTGTTTCTTCTGTTCCTAGCTCTGTTATCAGCCTGATACTTCTGACAAGTTATCCTAGATGGGAGATAAAAAGTTTGTGTCTGGGAGGTTGCTATAAAATAGATTAGCAGACAGCTTGCGTCTCACAGCAGAGCTCCGCACATTCCTTCCTTCGCCTATGTGGGGGGGTTTGCCTTTCCTTCAATCAGCTGTCCTGGCTGTATGGCAAAAATTCACTCCCAGGAAGAGAAAAATCTGTAACAGGACGTGCACTTTCTACAGGAAATATACAGCTGAAGACAGCAGATACACATGTTAAACTTATGTAGGGAGATTTGTTTCATCTCTGTGCATCATCTGAGGCTGTTCACTTCACTGGGTATATGTGAGGGTTTACATCCACTTAAAGGGTCTGGATCAATCAGATTTTTGTTTGCTTCAAAATTGGTTTCACATACCCATGCAAGAATATAGGGATGCAAAACTCACTTATTGCAGGACAGGTGGTCAACTGCACTTGCCAATGAACGCTGAATGATCTCAGAAGTGTCTCAAAATGATGGCATTGACAAACATAAAAGTCAGTCTACACAGGCGTTAAAGCAGTTTGTGGCATTGATCGTATCTGGATCTCTTAGAAGTAGTATTTCAACAAGTGAAGACGCATGTCTTCAATGTCAGTTGCTTTCTTTTGTTTCAGAGGCCATTTTAGCTACAGGCCACACAGGTGATCATAAATCAAGGTTCACACATCTCTGCAGCTGGACCGATGCAAATTGCACAGGAGCCCTGTGAGTCTTTTGGTCTGTTTCGGGTCTGAATTCAGCCCAAAATTTGGGCTGAAATCAGACCTGAAATGGTGAATGGAGACACACTAGACTCCTGCTTGTGAGTCACTGCGATCTCCAGTGTGAATCCAGCCTAAGGGTATATTTAAAAAAAAATCAAAAAGGTGCAAATAAAAAAAATAAATTAAAGTTAGCTTTTTTTTCCTATAGCAACATATTTTGGGATACCAGCGGAGAGCCCATTGTGATCAAGCTATTTTCTCTCTTAAAAGTGTAAGTTCACTTTTTCAGAAAAGGTGAACACCCTACACCCTTCCCACCCGCCAGTCACTGCTGTACTCACCGCTGCGGATGATGAGCGATCAGAGTCTATGCAGCATATGTAGCGGTCCAGAGCGTGGAAATTCCTGCTCTTCTCCCTCTTAGGCCCCTTTCACACTGCTGCGACTTGAAAGTCACGCGATTTTGAGGCTGCAACTTTACCCCGATTTCAGGGAATGGCAGCAAATTGTGTAAACTTGAGGTCTATATACCTCAACTCGCACAAAGTCGGACCAAAGTAGTACAGGCACTACTTTGAAGTCAGTGCGACTTGAAGCCACACAGATATGAATGACTATCACTGGGAATCATTGGGTACAACTCGTCATGCGACTGATGTCCAAAGAAACAGGAAAAGTCGCACAAGTGTGAAAGGGGCCTTACTGTGTCACTTTTGGAATGGATCAGAGCGATTCAGGGCTGGGACAGAGCATTGCCCTGATCCATTCTGGAAGTGCTGCAGAAAAAAAGGGATGGGGATTTCAAATCTCCAGACTCCACTAGCTGTGTGGACACAGACAGCTCATCACCCATGGAGACAAGTACACCTGGGATCGGGGGTAGGGAGGGTGTATGGGAGTTAAATCCCCTTTTATTTTTTTTCTGAAAACAAACCCTTTAAGAAAAAGCTCAAAACTTCCCAACATTTCATGCTTCAAACAGGGGATTGCAGTGTATGCCATCAAACTGGATCACATGACTCCACTCTCTCCCACGGGAAAAGTACCTAAAAGGCTGACAGTTCAAATCAAATCCGGCACAGCGGCTCAGGGAAAACATTTTAACAAGTCTCTAATCTGGGATAAGAGAGAATTTAGCAAAAGCACTATGACAAATTGACTTCCATCTGTAGAAACACTGAGCACTCAACTCTGTTCTCATAAGGAAATTTGCACAGCTACTGACAGAAACCAGCAACATAGTCATGCGACTTCCTCTGAATTTAAAGTAGTTGTAAAGGCAGAAGTTTTTTTATCTTTATGCATTAAGATAAAAACCCTTTTGTGTGCATCAGCCCCCCCTCACACTTACCTGAGGTCCCGCTGTCCACGAGTGTCTCAGCCATCCAAGATTCTCCCTCCTGATTGGCTGAGACACACACATATATACCTTAACCTTACACATTAACCTTTCAATTTATCTTTCGGCAGAACATTTCCAAACTTGTCCTTCGTGTTTTTTTTTAGCTCAAAAACGTCCCAGCCGATTACCGATTTGTGTCCATTAACTGGCCGAAAAACGAAC